>NC_032017.1:21585990-21750868 GCF_001865875.1 Lupinus angustifolius
GAGAGAGAGAGAGAGAGAGAGAGAGAGAGAGAGAGAGAGAGAGAGAGAGAGAGAGAGAGAGAGAGAGAGAGAGAGAGAGAGAGAGAGAGAGAGAGAGAGAGAGAGAGAGAGAGAGAGAGAGAGAGAGAGAGAGAGAGAGAGAGAGAGAGAGAGAGAGAGAGAGAGAGAGAGAGAGAGAGAGAGAGAGAGAGAGAGAGAGAGAGAGAGAGAGAGAGAGAGAGAGAGAGAGAGAGAGAGAGAGAGAGAGAGAGAGAGAGAGAGAGAGAGAGAGAGAGAGAGAGAGAGAGAGAGAGAGAGAGAGAGAGAGAGAGAGTTGCAGAGAGCCTTGGAAATGTATATCCAACAATGTTGAAGCTGAACTTAACAACATACATACATACATGAACTACCTATGAGGGCAAAATTGTAATCTTGGAGTTACATTTTACCCCTAACGTAAAAACTTATAATAACATTTTTTGAGCAAATCAACTCATTTTTTACTTCAACTGACCAATATCAAAAGGTTAATTTAAATGAACCTTATAACTTACCTATATACAGTTTACTGATTTGTGATTTATTTCTTATACAATTAAGAATATTAATACTTCAACTATGCAATTACATTAGATTAACAAAAAAATGATTATATATCATTTTAATTTCTTTAGCTCAAGCTCCAGCAAATAGAAGTTGCTTCATTTTGCTCCAACTGTATCCGTGCTTCCATTTTAAGCAACTAGCAAAGTTCATACTCTAAGTGTGTTGCTTCAAACCTAGTGATGTGCTTCATCATTTTCTCGTTTCTTTCTCTCACCCACTCTTCAAAGATATGCTTCCATTTTTCAAAAGAGATTTATTGAACTACACATTAAATTAAGGATAGATACATCACCCCTTTCTCACTTTTCATTTTTTATTTACCTTTATCCCTACCATCACTCCATCAGTAAAAAAAAGTACATGACTAGTTTCGAAGAATTTTTATGTAAATATAACCAATTTGTAGGTAGTCCTTCAATTCAACAGTCTAACAAACATCACAAATCGGTGTAATCAAAGCAATGGAAGCAACCTCTAAACACAGCATAGGTCTAAACCATCTCAAACAACAAAATGAAGTTTTATTTTTGGTATATTCTGTAGCAGGGTTAAGCCAGAACATGGTGGTGATCTTATGAAGAATCCCATCCATGAACTACGCAAGCCAAGTATGAAAGACAAGCAAGTATTTGAGGGTCGAAACCTGATGTTCGGAATCTAACAATGAAGTTACGCAACAAGATAGAACAAAATTAAGCAACGAGGATATAACTTCTACAAACAGGTGGTGATGGTGCAGCCACAGCATGAAGAGTAATAATTAAGAAGCAATGCTATGGTTTTTGTGGTAGTTTAGCTCTAGGTAACTAAACTAGAATAGATAGCAGCGAACCAAACTATTTTTGGTAAAAGTAACATGTTTAGTGAGTCAATTGTTCGTGGTTTGATTACCAGTTTGGTTCACTTCAAAACAGTTTAATGCACATCTCTGCTCTCCAGGTTTAATCACCTTGCAAGAAGCCAAGAATCATCTAACATTAACAACTCATTCTTCTATCAGAAGGGAAAAGAACTTCCTATGTTAATCAATAAGGACGAGGTGTTTTCCTGCGACAGAATTACATATGCAAAAAATGATGGTACAGACTTCGCGCAAAAAGAAATCTACATTTTAGGTATTTGATGAAATCACTCATCAACTTATAATGGTTTCCAAATCATTGATGATTTGAGCAATCAACTTGCAATGAAACTGACAATCTCATTTCCTAGTCTGGAGGAAGAAGAGCTATTTATCCAACTTAGTATTATTATCTCCAGAGGCGACCACGTTGCTTCTGTTCTTGCATTCTCCTGCAGCATTTGAAAATAACCATTATAAATGTTAGTTGAATAAAGACACGATAAATCATCAGTGTAGCATCAACTATTTATATATGAACAAAGGAAGCCATCAAGAAACTAGATTACACAATACAGTGTGTGTTTGGTTTGGTTGCTTGTTTAATTTATCAGTTTGTGTTTTCATTATAATTGCAAAAAATGCCACCTTGGTTTCTTATTTTCAATTTACGTGAAGGAAATGGAGAAAATATTTTAATCTTCATTACCTCTGGTGCTCTTTGGAACGCCTAATGAATTCAGTTGGAATATCCAATCCTTGGTAAGATGCAAGCACAGGCCTTATATCAGCTGGACTACTACGGGCAACAACTGCACATAGAATGCAGAAGATAATGCAAATTTCACAAGCATAAAAGGTCAAAAACAATAATTTCAAAGATGAATTCATTTGTAAGGAAATCATACAGGAATGTGATTATATTCAAGGCATGGTATGAAAATCAAAACAATAATTTCAAACATGAACTCATTCTTCGACATATTTTATGGAATGCTTACACTCAAGAAATGGTATAAAATCCAAAAGGGCTGTGTCATCTTTATCTGTCTGCTGCCATGCCTTAATAGGGACACAATTCTCAGGTTGAAGGCAACTTTCCAGAGCATGACCACTTATATAGAGAACTTTTTCTGGATCTCTGTTCAGTTTTGAAAGGTCCTGCCAAGCAAGGGAAGAACATTTTGTTATAGAAAGATCCGAAACACAGCTATATTTATAGAGAATCATAATACAGTGACAAGACTAAGCATGGGATTAGGACATAAACTGTAGGTTTGTTATTTATATTCTTCAGGTGCATGTAAAATTGTTTTTCACTAAACTATATTTTCTCTATTATTTGCTATATCGGCAGTACTCTTGCCACATGACCTCACATACATAAATTGTCGAGAGAGAATAACACAAGAATATCAACTACGACATACTCTGAAGTGTTTCCCATCCTGATACTTAGTAGCTGGCCTTGATAGCCTATATCTAATGCAATGCTTTGTATCCAGCCTATCTATAACGGGGTCTACAAACTGCACAAATCAACAAAAGCAAGAACATGAGTACTCATAAGAATAATAAGTATTCATTCAGAATATAGAGAAGCAAAACCAGATTACCATATTTTGTTCGTCTGTATACACCACAATTTCATAGAACTGAGCTAGATGTTCCAAGAAAGCATCAACTCCAGGTCTTTTAAAAGTCTGCCAGCCTGTCTCTCGCTTTACACATCATATAAAAATAAAATACTCAATATTATAGTTAGAAGTCTCCAATACATACAGACTTACAGTTAAAGTGCAAGTAGGAAGGCAATAATAGGTCAAACACTTATAATTAGTTTTGTGTGACATACAGTGTATAAAGGAAGTTGTTGCTAAAAAAAGATAACCTTACTGATCATATTGTTCATTGAAAAAGAAACAAATAAAAAATAAGGTATTTATAGTTGAAGCCTTACCGTCCAGATATAGTGAATCAATGTCTCATTGAGATCCAGAACAAGTGTAAACACATGTCGCTCCTGAGGAAGCAAATCAGGAAGGAGCTTGTCTGTATATGGTTCAGTATAACTCTAAAAGGAAGCAAGAAGAGCAAACTATTAAAATGGAGGCAGAAAATAGATTTAAAAAAAGGCAAACCTAAATCATATAAGAAATAGCATGTGCATACCCGAACTTGTTCTTCAATTACCCTTCTTGCATCCAAATAAAGCTCTACTGTTTTAGCAGGCACTGAGATATAACATACACAAGAATCGGTGTGTTGTTAATAACAGAGAAATTATTCCATATATCTCAATTTATCACGGATATATCTCAATTTATCACAGATCTGCAAACGGATAAAATAAGGGCATATAATTGGACAGTTTCTATGGTATGCCTGAAAATTGCCATGAATTATATCAATACACTTAAGAATTTATTCCATCGACATATTCTCCCCTGGATCCCGGCATAGTGACATGGACTAAATGTCCTGTCCACGCCAAGGAACTGACTCCGTATAGTCCTGATAAATGACTATTAAGGTGGGATTCGGCATGTTTAAACCATTAAACGCTCGGTTTCCATTTCGGTAGCAGGTAAAAGTGTACAACCAGTCTGCTATAAAATATTTATATATATTTTAGAAGCATTTGTTGCACCTAAAACTCATGTTTTGACCATGGAAGACGTACGTTGTGTTGTTATTTTCAGTTGATAAATAAAATTAAAAGTAAGTTGATGCTTATCCATAACCTGGAAACACCGAAATGATTATCATCCATTCCATTCATATAACAGAAACACCCCAAGGGAAGAGAAGAGGATCACATGAAGACACGAAAACACAAATAATTTATTTAAAGGAACAGAACAACACTACAGAATAAAGCTCAGGGAACCAACCAGTCATTGCAGTTGAGTAAAGCAACCCTTGAAATTTCTGCACAAAATAAGGACAAGAACATGTTACCTTCCACCAATGCTGTAGCCTATAAATATTCTAAGACTGGTGGAACAATGATAGCTTATGATATAAAAAAGGTGCATCAACAGCATTTTAAAGAAGCAGAATAATATAATTTTTAATGTTGTAGCACTATAATTTTTCATACAAATAATAAAAAACCATCTCAAAAGCACATTACAAAAATAAAGAGGCAGAAAGTTAGAGATTCAATTCATAGCATGTATATGCAGCATAACAAATAATAATAAGAAAGAATAATTTCATAAGTTGGAAAGTTATGTGAGGTATTGAAGAGGAAACTAACTTGGAGAGAATTAGCATTAGGTCCATCATCTGAAGCGTACTTAGCTGATTCGCGTAAGGACTTAGTTTTGTGTTCAATTTCATCCAAAGTATAAGCTGCAAAATCCAATGGTGTTGAGAATGAAAGAATATATGAAAAGAAGAAGGAAAGAAAGAAGGATAAGAGTAACGAACCGTAAGAGGCGTAACCAGTATAAGCGGTAGCTCCGGTGATAGAAGCAAGAAGAGCGTACTTGAGGAAGGACCAGCGGCGAGGAGAGGCGGCGGAAAGATCAGATGCGGGAGGAGGAGGAGGTGGTGGTGGTGGAGAAGTGGAAGAGGAAGAGAGAAAACGTGGATTGCGTTTGGAAGAGAGGGAAATGAGTCGAGATCGAAGAATAGCCGAAGACATTGTTGTGATGTGTGCTGAGTTCACTGATCGATGAATCAAACTATGAAAGAAAGGGGTTGAAGTGGGGGTTTGGGGTTTGGGGTTTGTTTACACAAGATACATCCAAATCTGCTTGGGCTAGATAGCCCATCACCCCAAGCCCACCATTCATTCAATCATTCTTTACCAAAATATAAATGGATGGCAATTGGCACAAGCGGGTTCGGATAGTAACTACTCGCTACCTGTTTTGAAATATGAGATCATTGTAAGATGTATGTGTTTTTACACATGTAATAATATTTGTAAGGTGTTTTATTACCAAATTCAATAAAAGATGTAACCAATGTAAAAAAACGTTAACAAAGTAGAAGATAAGGATATATATGATGAAATGAAGGTTAGGGTAGTGTACTTTTATTTTAATTAAAGGTAATATAATAGTCACATAAATAATAGGTACTCGTAGGCATGGGTACTATAATACACATACTTGTTTGTATGTATTACGAGTATTTTCAAAAATTCATTTGTAAAATTTGCGGGTAATCGTTTGTGACCTGTACTCATGCTCGTACGGATTTTACCTATGGGTACCCACGGATAAGGATTTTTTTGTCATCCCTATATATAATCAATATATTATTCGTCACTTATTTGATGATAATTAAAACATAATGAGAAATTATAAACTAACAATATATAAAACTTTTATATTGATAATGCATTCATTTTTTATACCATTTTTTCAACTAGGGTTCTTTGATATGTAAATATTGGATTCTAAGTTATGTTTAAAGAAAAATAAATATGTATCTCTTATTGGTAAAAAATGATCCACTTTAAAATGTGAGAAGCCTTTTTTCAATGAAAAACCTTAAAGGGCTCTTATTGAAAAATGGGAAATGGGAAAATATGGAGTTAGTTAAGGAAGGAAAATTTCTCTTTAAAAATGAAACATATCACGAAATGTTGAAATTAAATTTTTAATATATATTTTTTATCTTATTTAATTAATATTATTGGGACACATTGATTAAACTTAAAAAGATTGAAAAAAAAGTTCTAACTTACCTTTAGAGATATGAAAAGCTAACCCTTCAAAATAATAATAAGAAACTAATATAAAAAGACGAGTGGAGGATAGAACCGAAAGAAATCCAATATATGTAATGTATTAGATTGTGTTTGAAATATCTCTTAAAAAATGAATTTTGGTTAGTTGAGTTTTGATAAAGAACAAATTTGATAACATGAATTCATAGTTAGATACATACTATTAAAAATACTTTTGGTATAATGGATATATTTGAATTGTATTACTGAAACTAATCTTTATATATTTAGCTACGAAAATGTCCTTCCTTTTTATATTATCATTCATATATACCTGTGTTACTAAACTAAAATATAGATTTATTTTCTTAATAAATATTGATGTAATAATTTTTTAATAATAGCTAAGAATACAAAAAATGCTGATGTTATAAAAGTAGATTCATATATAAATGTACATTGACATTCCCTTACAAAATCTAGACAAAAACCTTGACTGATAATACACATAGTTTCAAAACACAAGCTCAGATTGATATAGGTAATCAAGTCCACATAAATGTTGACATAGCAAATGCTCTTTTTTCATGAAGGGTACCCTTAAAACTAAGGCCATACTCTTTGAGGACCATGTCCAGTTTCCAATCTTCCATTCTCTCATAATCTGGCTTCTTGTATCTTGGATAATGTACTGGCATTTGGAATCCTCCTGAGTAGTCCTCTTTCTTACATACCTCTATTTGGGACACCCTTCCCTCTCTTCCCTTCAACCTCTCACCACCTTTTTCGTTGAAGATCCCCCATAGTTGTATAAAGCCCACTACGTAAGATCTGATCGAAAAAACATACATGCATACAATTATATATATATATAAAGGAGTGGAAAGAAGGGTTTAGGACATGTTTTTTTCTTATAAAATAGTGAAATGAAACAACAACTGATCTAAGAGGCACATTGTTTCTGGTAGAGTATCTGGTTGTGACTCGATCAATAAAGATTATTTCGTGAAATTTAGAATTGTTGCGAGTTATGCCAACGAGCTAAGGAATAAATTGCATAAAAGGAGCAGAAAAACCAAGGAGGTTTTGTACCTAATATGTTCTCCAAACGATGATTGATGATGCATTCCTCCTTGTATGGTAACAATAAGACAACGCAGAAGCAAGGTAGATTATGTAAATAATAAGAGAAAAGAGAAAAGAATGTGATAGAGTGAATGCATGTTTCAATGGCTTAGCACTATATAAATAGTGTGTGTTTAGAGGAAGTAATTTTTTAACATATCTTAGTTCCCTTATATTCTCATTAATGTCATATTTAGGATACAATATAAATATACTTAATCATGTGAGAAGGTGTAACCCCAAATAACTCATCAATGATATTCAATTATGATATGGCAATTTATTGCTAATGAGGGAAGATCATATGTCTTACTTTTGTTGTCTCATTTGTAGATCAATTTAATTAAAAAGTGATATTTAAATAAAAAGAAAAATCATAAAAATATAAAATATTTTTTAATGTTACTTTTTACAATGAAATTGACTTGAGAAATATGATTATTGTTCATATGGAATTAAGATCTTCTATGTATACTATCAATAAGAAAACATCAAATTTATTAGAGATTCTAATAAAAAAACTATGAAAGTTAATTTACTTTAATAAATTGACTTATTTTAATTGTTAACAAAAGAGATCGTACATAATAATAAATAAATAAGATTGAGAATAAAACTCGGGTTGTAGATTAGAGAAGTAAACATTAAGTTTATGTTGTACCAAGATTCACATATGCCTATGAGTTTCTAGAAATAAAAGATATAAAAAAAATTAAATATGTATATACTTATTATGTAAGTATTTCTATACTGTCAGTAAATCATTCAACATTCATATATTAATTAGCATTGTCTCTCAAACAAAAAAGTAATACAAATCGATGGTAGATGATGTATTAAACTCTATAAAAAAACACCGGTCCAAAACATACATATTTGAAGGTTGAAAAAAAATCATGGAAAAGTTGTTTACGTTATTAATGCATTATTCATTGCTCGAATTTTAATTATTATTAACTATAATTGGGTCAGTATTGTTAAAGCCATAATTATAGCCATAATGGAGAATTGTAATTTAAAAATAGAGAATTAATTTTTTAAATAAATACAAGATCTCGTATGCCTTGTTTTATTTGGTAAGTTTTTATGTATGATACCTTTAAATATCTTGTTTTTTGGTGTTGATAAACTTTTTTGATACTTAGAAATATAAATATATAAGAAATAATAAAGTATTTCCTCATATGGATATATAAGAAATAATAAAGTATTTCCTCATATGGATATATAAGTTATCTATATGGTTATTAATATTATGATATTTGTCCTATTTTTTAATTTTTAAAAATATTTTTGTAGAATAATATCAAATAAGATATATATCATAATTTTAGTAGTTTAAAAAGATAATTCATTTTTTCATATAAAGATATATTTTATTCTCTTATATATTTATATTTTTCACCAACAAAAAAGTTTACCAACGCCCAAAAAAATATTTTTTATATTTAAAAATACTTTATTTTCAATATATAAATCCAGAAACATTATATTCTAAAATTAGAATTTTTTTTTTGAATAACTATGATATATCTTCATATTATAGATATGGACCAATATATGTTGGTTCAAGTGATATATGTTTGATTCACCTTAAGCAAGGTTTGACGTTAGAGCAATGTTGTGATAATTGGACCAGATAGTTCGATCGGTTTGACCGCTGACCGGACTTGAAAATGGCTCTGGTTTGTAGTCTTAACCGAGTGAGGAGTTGGATCATTTTGAACCGAATAAATTTCGGTCCAACCATGTTAAACCCGGTTGAACTGCTATAACCCGGGAAGTGAACGAGATGGTTTACTTAAATTTTTTAAAAAATAGAACACTATTCTACTATTTTGTTTTGCTTCGGTCCAAAAAAGACGAAAATATGTTATCTCAATATAATTATTAATTATATAAAATTTTGTATTTATATATAACTATATATATTTATATAAAAATGTAAATTATATATGAAATCATCCAGTCCGACTGGATAGTTTAACCGTTCAAACCGGTTAAACCTAATACGAGACCTCTTCCAGTTTGATGTCCGACTCGGGTTTCACAAGATTGAGTTGGAGTACTGTAGATGAAAAGTACCCACTGGGAGAGTTAGTCCCACATACATATGAATGTTCCTTGCTTAGACAAAATTGTCTGCGGTGTAAGAATACTAATAAAAAACCAAAAAAATGTATTATAGATAAGGAACTAATATAATATATGTATATGCATATAGATCAAAAGTATAATACATATGTAGTGTTAAACTATAAGTGGTGTAAATGATGAAGTAACAATATAAAAAATTAGTACATTGTTAATACATATAGTTTTTTCGTTATAAGTCAAAACTCAATCCCAAAAACAGAGATGCGTGCATGTAATAAATGTCTTCTTAAATAATAAAAATACATATCACTCTACTAAATTCTTCTATTAATCTTTCAATTTCAAAAGGGGAAAGATAACATATGTCATAATTTTGTTTATTAATAATTAATTTATAAGTGGTATATGTCAATTTCTTATAAATAAAATAATTAATATAAAGATTTTGTAAGATGTTATTAATATTATGATATATGTCCTATTATAATAAAATAATAATTATATAATTCTATTTATACTGATGTTTTAATTCTAAGACTAAGTGTAAAAATATTATTTCTATCTAGTAATAGAGAGAATCCATCTCCCAATAAAATGAGTTTTTGTGTGAAGAATAAAATGAGTAAAATGAGCCCAAAATGAGTCCAAACTAATGAATAAAAGAAAAATTTTATGTCCCAAATTAAATTCCAATTTAGGTCACATGTCAATGAAATCAAGTCACATATTATGTTAGTTAAAATATTTAAATATTTATTATTATTGTTTTTGTTTAATTATCGTTTTGGACATGACATTGTTTGAGATATGATTTGGAAGAGACTCTTTTTCAATATTACTTTGGTTTAAGCTAGCAAACCTTTTTTGGAACTATCACAATATCCTCTCATATTTTAGGTAAATAACTAATCTACTTTGGGATGTGTAGTTGTCCTTCCTAACAAGTGTGGCTTCCAGGTAGGGTGAGTATGGGCTGAATTGGACCAAGTAAGGCTTGTCCCTTACCTGATCCTAAATATTGACAATGTCATTTTTTGAACCTAGACTCGACCCTATACCGAAGCTATCTCGAATGTCGACCAGGTCAACATTTGAACCCAAATTCGACCTAAACTCGATTAAATATAATGCATATATTTTTTGATAAAGTTTTCTCAACATTTTACTTATTATTATAGATATATAATTTGACATATGACACAATATATGTATATATAGTATGAGTTTAATATTTATACACTGTTGGTGTAAAGTTTTTTACACTGTCGACATATCATCGACCATTGATTTGTATTATTTCCGTTCAAGAGTCGGTGATGGTTAACATACGTGTGATGAATAATGTAGTAATAATGTAAAAAATAGTTACACTATCAGTGTATACATATTGGTCAAAAGGTTGTCAATAATTTGTATACAATTAAATAGAGACACATGAAAATGTAATGAGTGATTGACCATGTGACTAGGTCGGATTGGGTCGTGATTATCCTCTACCCAACCCTAAATATTGTATGAGTCTAATTTTTAAACTCGAACACTGTTTTAGACTCGAAGAGACTCAATTCTATTTGGATCTGGTCATGGTCGGCCAAACTGGGTGAGCGGGTAAGGTCGAGTCCTGCTCACCCTTAATCATTTTTGTCTTTCTCAGATATAACAGTGTCTTATACGAGTAGATCAACACCTTCTTGGTAGTGAGATCAACACCTTTGATGTTCAGCAATAGTATTCATATTTTGTGTCGAATATCACATTTATACCTAGAGGTAATTACACTGTCATCCCATGAATTTTAGTGCAATAACATAAATCACACATTCATTTTTACACATACAAAAACTCCCTAATTTATATAAATACATTACACTGACTACTATACATGAGAAATAAGTGTGATATTTTAAATTAAAAATAATTATAATTAAGTTAAACAAAATATGATATATTATATAGACAAGTCTAAATAGTATACAAATCAATACATTTTCATTATTTTTAGTTTATTACAAAACGCATCAATAATTCTAATGATATCTTGTTTAAATCACTCTTATACTATATTTGTGATGAACAAAAAATAATAAAAATGCATTGATTCATATATTATTTAGATGTATTTCGACAATATACCATATTTTGTTAACTTAATTATACTTATCACTTTTTTTTGTTTAAAAGATCACACTTCTTTCTCATGCATGAGTAATCAGTAGGATTGGGTCGTGCTCGCGCTTACTTCCAAAAAATCGAACCCTTAGTTTTTATCTTTCTAATATCTATCAGTGTCTCATACTAGTAGACCAACTCTTTCTTGATAGCCGACAAACCCTTAATTAGTGTTTGAGGTCTGTGATGTTAACCAATAGTCATAGATAACTAAATGCATTTATTTATTTCTTAAATAAAAAGAACATCATTAAACAAAAAAATATATAATCAACTTTTTTTGTTTGACTATAAAAAAAAGTTTTATTGTGTGAAGCCGAGTTATTGTCAGGCCACAACTCACAATCAATAAAGTCTAATAAACAAAAAAAGTCAAATTTTGTTGAAAAAAAAACAAATGTGAAAGGAAATAATGTTTTTTAAAGAAGATGATTAATTAATTAAGCAAAATTTTCAGAGAAATTAGAATAAAAAGGTTGGGAAGACGTTGTTCCAGTCCTGAATCATTCAACATCCAAAACTTTGTGAAGACCTTTCAATATTCACCATTTCTTCTTCTTCTTCTTCTTCTTCCAGCAAGGTAAAACATTCTTATTGATCTGTCTTCACTTTTTGGCCTTCTTACTTCAACACTTACTTTTCTTTCATAAACTCCAACTTTGTTGGAATTACCACTGCTTATTATATTTATTACTTTCCCTTCTGGGTTGTTAGTGAATATCTGTGATTATTGTAAAGTTCTTTTCTTTTTCCATTTTTGGAGAGTGGGGTGTTTTTACTTTAAACTTCAACTTCTTTCACATGATGGGTGTTAAAAGTATTAATGACCATGTCCAAGTCAGATCCACTTTTGTTAATTCAGTTAATCTCAATTCTCTTAACCAAGGAGAATATTGATCCACAATTGGCAACAAGCAAAATAACCAATGAAACTGGAATCTACTTCAAATTTATGCTTTATATATGAGGAAGCACTTTACTAGGAAATAGGAATGTTTAATATGATCACCATTGTGTAATTTTTGTTAAAATATGATTTTAGATTTGAGGCAGAGAAATTGAGTGATAATTTGAAAGAAAAGAAATCCATCAAAGAGATTCATTGGCAAAGTCACTGTTTTTCATTGCTATTATTTATGTGACTGCTACTTTCACTGCTTATTAGTTATTGACCTTACAAAGGCAATGTTGCTCTATAACTTAGAAGATCTGGATGCAAATATTCATTTCCTTCAATTCTGGGGTGAAATCGGGGAAATTCACGAGTTACGTGTTAATGTGTGATGATTCCAATGATTGTATTTTGTGTTTGTGCTTTTCAGTTTGAAGTAGAGTTTGGATTCATCACCAGCTTCTATTCTAGTATCTGTTTAAAGTTCAAACACACTAGTTTATTTTTCAATGAAACACTTTGGATGACTAATATGCTCCATATTATTAATAATTTTGAAGTTCATATTTCGATTGCGTCTCTTATGTAGAGTAGTTCCTTTTTATTTGATCAATGTTCCTAATTTGGACTAATGTTCAACTGAATCAGGTCCTCCATTGCTGATCCTTGCTTTCGGAGTTCCTCTACATGGCCAACAATAGTGCAGATGAGCCTTTACTATTGGTATCACCAGATCCTGCAGTGCCAAAGGCTAAAAGGCAGTTAAACAAGAGAAGGTTCCTCCGTTCTAGAAGTGCGCCCTGTGCTCCCGAACTTGTTCCTCCAGAGACAAATGACAATGTAGTATCAATTACAAATTCTAAGTCCATATTTGGGAAGTTACATCCAAGCTTTAAAAAAGTGGCTACATGCCTCACATTGTACATAGGTGTAGGAGCTGTAATTTTCTACCTTGTACGAAACCAGATAAAGGGGACGAAAACGGATGGAGTTCTTGATGCTATATACTTTACAATTGTGACAATGACCACAGTTGGATATGGAGACCTTGTGCCTAACAGTGACCTTACAAAACTACTTGCTTGTGCTTTTGTCTTCTCCGGTATGGCAGTGGTTGGACTAATCCTAAGCAAAGCAGCAGATTACTTGGTTGAGAAACAGGAAATTTTGCTTGTTAAAGCTATGCACATGCGCCGGAAAGTTGGTCCAATAGAAATTCTAAAGGAGGTTGAGGTCAATAAAACAAGATACAAATTTGTTATGGTCTTTTTACTTCTTGTGCTTCTCATCATTGCAGGGACAATTTTTCTGGTCAATGTTGAGAAATTGGAAATGATTGATGCCTTCTACTGTGTTTGTTCTACACTAACAACCCTGGGTTATGGAGATAAAAGTTTCTCAACTCAACCGGGAAGAATATTTGCCGTGTTTTGGATATTGACAGGTACTTTAACTTTAGCTCAGGTTTTCTTCTACCTTGCTGAGCTAAACACTGAAAGAAGACAAAAGGAACTTGCCAATTGGGTTCTTACAAAGAAGATGACCAATTTGGATTTGGAGGCAGCAGATCTTGATGATGATGGAAGTGTTGGGTTAGTTCACCATTATTTCAAAGTCTTATTGTTAGCAGTTTATAAAACTCCATCATTTACATGTTTTTTTCATTTTTGTTGCTCATAAGCTTTTGCCTAGCTTATAAGCTAGTTGTGCCAAACATAGCTAACATGAATTGTCATTGGTTTTGTTGCTCATAGGGCTGCTGAGTTTGTTATATATAAGCTGAAAGAGATGGGGAAGATTAGTGAAGAAGATATATTACGTGTGATGCAAGAATTTGAACACCTTGATGTTGACCAATCTGGTACCCTCTCAATTTCTGATATAAATCTTGCTCACCCATCTTAGATGATTGAGTATTAACCAGTATATATACATGTTGTGTGATTTTGGTGAGCACAAAATGAGTACTAGACATGTAAAAAGAAGACACGTGAGTAAGAGTACGTAGCATTATTGGACCTATAAATGCTAATGAAAGCTGAAGGTGCTGTTTTGAAGTTAATCAAATTGTAGATTTGGTGTGGATTGTTAAACCTATATAAGTTAGTTCGTTTTGCTTACAAACTTAAACTACATAAATCAAAGCTAAGAATGGGCTCTCCAAAGATGGTCGCATACCCTTTGGTTGGAATCTTATGGTCTGTTTGTGAGTTAAGTTTTGAACGGAAAGGAAGAGAAATAGAAGAGAAGACTTAAGAGTCATCTTACAGGTGTATCTTATGACTCTCAAGTCTTCCATTTTCCTTCCTTCACATCATCTAACAGGTGTATCTCATGACTTTCAAACTTTCCATTTCTCTTAATTCTCATCTAAAATTCAATTTGCAAATAAACCCTTAATGTTTTTTCTTCTTCTCGGACATAACATAATATTGAATTTGAATCACATTAGCCCTCTCCTCCTATATAAATATGTGTATGTCAATGTATCCATGTGGCAAGTGAGGGTGAGCCTCTTGTCAAACGGTAAAGTTACTTGTCGTGTGATTTTAAGTCATAAGTTCAAATCTTGGAAATAATTTTTAACTTCCGAAAGTAAAACTACATATATATCCTCTTCAAACTCCATTAAGTGAGAGTTACATACTCATATCTTAAAGTTGTAGATATTGTCCCAGAAAGGGTAGAAAGCATATTATAACTTAATGTTTATTGATCTATGAGTTGATATAAAATAATTAATAATCTTAGTAATGAGAGATTATGTTTATTGAGAAATCAGATTTCATGAGAGAGTTGCATATTTTGTGGACAAGGGATGTTATGCCCAAATTAATCATTATAAGTTAGAAGTTAAAACAACTAGATTATTATTATTATCAACCAGCTTTGTGTTGTTGTTATTATTAGTATTTGTAGGCAGTACAAGTATTTGTAGGCAGTACAAGTACAGGGGGAGAGAGAAGTAAATATGACACATCTATTCATAGATTTTGAAACGTTTGTCTTATCCAGAAAGCATCCACATTTATCTGTTATCCGAGACTGCCGACAAATTCAAACATGGTCTTCCAATAACATCATCATCGAGTACCCGATCAACTTTTCAAACTATAAATTATGACACTTATGTAGATACATTAATACAATTTAAAATATTGTTGAACTCTCTTCAGAGTATAGCTTAAGAAATAAAAACTCAAATTAGTCCACATGTATCACGAAAAATACTTTTCACTTTCCAGTGACAATTTTTATTACCAATTTCTTTTTATAATGAGCTTTTAAGTAAGAAAACATGAAACTACCAAACTGTTTTAATTCAAAGCGATATGAAAAAGAAGGTTTTAATTCATTACCAAAGAGCTTTTATTTTAGAAAGAAGTTAAAAACATGAAACTATGAAATAATTTAGCTTTTGCTTTCAAAGTTATTCTATCTAATTTTACAAAGCATAAAAAGGCGTTGGAAACATATTGTACATAAATTTGTGTGGAGGCAGAAGAATGAAGTTGGTCCGTGACAAAATATTATTAGTGTAATAGACATAGCCAAAACAGCAGCGGATATGGATGGCACATGGTTCTACAACTTTCGAGGCCTATTCACCACAAAAACATATACTTGCATTATTATTATTATTATATATATTATCATCTATGTTTTTCTTGCAACTTAAGGACACACCCAAACTTCTCTCAAAAATACACTTCATCAATTCATATGGATACACATTAACACAGAAAAGGAATAACTAAAGATTAATACACAAATTGCACCAAAAATGGCCCAATCATTCCCATAATAATATAGAAAGTAGATGAAGCATAAATGTTATTAAAGAGTTAAAGAAAAGGAGTTATTACAGTAAGAAATGTGAGATAGTGATAAAACATAATGAGCTAATCAAGGAAGGATGAATCTTCATGAAGGTGAGAAGCAGCAACATAATCAAGGAGTGTTTTGTGAAGAGAAGATTCAGATGAAGAGTTCCTTGCAAATATGAAAACTAGAGCGAGAACAATGGTTGTGGAGAGAAATAGAGGGCAGAAATAAGTGAAGAGAGTAATGAATGTTGGAGCTATAAGTATGAGAGTGAAGAGAGTTATACATAATATAAGTGCAGCCACAAAGTGGTACCTTAACTTCAACAACCTTTGTGAGATCTCCATCTCAAACACAATGAGTAAAGTTACACTCAGAGAGTTATATATAATATCTTTACTTCATGTATGTGAACGTTGTAATTGTACCATGGAACTCTTTAGTTACGTGTAAAGTTAAAACAAATTATAACATATTATGTTACATTTTTTTATAAAAATAATGTTTTATTCATTTTATACTTTTATTTATTATTTCTCTTCAACTTCCTATTTATCTATTTTCTAATAATTTTATAAACTATTTGCAAATGAAATAATAATAGAAAGAAAGTAGATAAATTTTGTAAAAAATAAAAAAGATAAAAAGTTGGCAATGCCATGGGAGAGTACATGTGAGTGGTTTGATGTTGTCCTAGGTGGCAATTATTTGACATTTAAATTCCGCATTTGAAGTCCGAATCAAAATAAATTGGTATATCCTTCTTTATTCTAAGCCTATCATATTTTGATTGTTCTATAACATAAAATATTTTGATTGTTTTGGGACATGAAATGAAAAGGAACAGTGAATCCGATCCCTGTCACAGAAAGACAACTCAGTACACTTCAATTCTCCTTCTACCCTTTCAATCTGTAACTCTCTCTTCTTCAATTCCCACTTTGAAAATGCTTTTGTCTTCATAAAAGTTCGAAATTTGTTGTTTTTTTAATTTGAAATCATAGGTTTAGCTTAGCCATCTCTCAACCCTGAATATGTAAGTTTCAGTTCTTCAATCCTCTCTTTTCTAAATATTTCATATTTCTGATACTTGAGATGTGAATTGTTTTGTAGGACTTTTGGGCTGTGAAAGTGATTCATGTTCATAAAATTTGGAGCTTTTTTGGTTTTAATATATTTTCATGTGATAAATTTGACACCATGTCTGTTAAAAACTCGTGTTTTGGAATTTAATTTTGACCTTCATTTTGCTTGCTATTGAGTTTTTTTTTTGGTAGAAAATAAGCTCACTGTGACTTTCACTCTTTTGGGTGACCTTGGGTTTTTGAATTCTCAGGAACTGATACAAATTGAAAATTCATAGTGTGTGTTTTCTTTTATAATTTCTCAGCTCAATTACTCATCTTCCTAGCTGGAGAGTCTTGTTTATCTTGTTGAATTATTGCTTATAAACTGCTTTTGTTCATGGATGTTGAGATGGGCCAATTTTCAAGCTTTAACTGCAATGGATTCTCAAGTTTTAATCACATGAGATATTTGTGGTTTTTCTTTTTCCAGTTTGGACAATAATTGGAAATTTTGATTTTGATCCACCGAGGTTCATTTTTAAAAATGATACCTGATTCTGAAGTGATCTTCCATTATTTGAAAGAGGATTTTTATTTTATGAAGAATTAGATTTTATACATTCTAGGGTTATAAATACTGCTTTCTAGATATGGATTATGGAAGCTTAACAACTTTTCTAGCTCTTCTCTTTGTGCTTTGTTGTTTGGTATTCTTGTACTAATGAACTTTTGTATTCCCTTTGCAGGTTTGAGTTACCCAACTTAACAAAGCCAGTGAAGTAGAAAGTGTGCAGGAAGAAGTAATTGTAGATTTTCTGTAGATACCATCATTATGGGCGAGGAGGAATCAGCGAATGTTGTTTCCAATACTGACTCAAATGGCAATAGTTTACCAGGGAAAACTTTAAACAATGTGAGTGAGAAGGACTTGGAAGCCGATCAAGGAAAAACCTTAGGGGATGATGGAGTCAAAGACTTGAAAGAGGACGGCGTAAAAGAAATGGAAGAAGATAAGAAAGCTGTTGGCGAGGAAGAAGTAGAGGGGGATAAGAAAGTCGATGGTGGGGAGGAAGTAAAGGAGGACAAGGAAGTTT
This sequence comes from Lupinus angustifolius, assembly GCF_001865875.1. NCBI lineage: Eukaryota > Viridiplantae > Streptophyta > Magnoliopsida > Fabales > Fabaceae > Lupinus > Lupinus angustifolius. Next base: position 21,604,373 of record NC_032017.1, read on the forward strand.
ATTATGTGGATGGAAAAGAAGAGGGTAAGAAAGAGGTTAATGTATCTGAGAATGAAAAGCTGAATGAAGAAACTGAGGTTAAGGAAACGGTGGATAGTATAGAAGAGAATGAAAATGTAGAATCTAAGAAACCAGAATTGGATGTGACAGAAGCAGTGGGTGTCTATAAAGGTAAAGATGAAAGCAGTGAAAAGGAGAAAGTTCAAGAAGAAGAAGAAAAGGTTGATAAGCCAAAAGAAGACGAGAAGATAGATGATAGTGAGATTGAGAAAGGATTGAAAAAGTTTGGGAAAGGGAAGAACATTAGGGGAAGGGTGAAAAATAAAAGAAAGGAAACTGTGGATAGCAAAGGAGAAAAGGAAAACGTAGAAGCCAAGAAATCAGATGTGGGTGCTATGGAAGAAGTGTCTGTCCCTAAATACAAAGATGAGACCAGTGAAAAGAAGAAAATTCAAGATGAGAAGGATGAGGATAAGATTAATATATCGAAAGGTGAAGAAAATGTAGATGATAGTAAGGTTGAAAAAGGATTGACAAAGCGTGGGAAAGGGAAGATCAATATAGAGAAGGTGAAAAGGAAAAGGAAGGAAACTGTGAATAGTGAAAAGGAAAGTGTAGAAGCTAAGAAATCAGAATTGGATTCCATGGAAGAGGAGGGTGCCTCTGAAGACAAAGATGGTAGCAGTGAAAAGGAGAAAATTCAAGATGAGAAGGAGGAGGATAGGGCGAAAGCATCAAAAAAGCGCAGGAAGGGGAAGATCGATGGAGAGAAGGTGGGGAAGAAAAGAAAGGAACTTAAGGAGACCGAGCCAAGGACTCCTGCTATAAGTCGCCCAGTGCGGGAGAGGAAAACGGTTGAGAGGTTGGTTGCATTAATTGAAAATGATGCGAACAAAGAACTTCACATTGCTAAGGTATTCATTTTCAGTTTCATATTAAGACTTAATTGTGTATTATATCAGAACTTCTTTTATTTACAGTTCACCATTCGTCCTGCAGGGTCGTGGCACACCTTTGAAAGATATACCCAATGGTATGATGCTTGGCTTTAATTCTTCTTTCCATTATTGTTTATGAACTCACTTCTATTTACTGTAGCATGCATAAGTTAACCTAGTTCGTAATGTCCTTTCACAAGCATTTCATGTTCTTCATTCATGTGTTTACACAAATAGTCACAACAGTGTTTTCTTTTTGGACAAGATCTTGAAATAACAGTGTCACAATTGAATTTAATTGTGGTCAATTGTGGAAAAAAATTCAAGAAAAGGAAAGACTTAAATATATATGATGAGTGAATTTATGATGGCATAAAAAAGAAAAGAACTAAAATGTTTTATTAAATTTCCTAACTATTTATCTACTTGTCACCATATCCCGAGATTCCATTACAATTTGAAAATTAGGGATGTGGTTCCCGATTCATGTTTTTGTAAACTGCTTAGTTTTATCAACTTGTTCCCTGATTCAATTTGTTACCTTAGGTTATGATTTCATTTACAATTTTCATATTTCCTTGCATGCTAACAGAGTATCGATCTATCTATCTATTTATATATATGATTTTTAATGCATGCCTATAATGTGTTCATTATAAGATATGCTGTTAAGATTATATCTTGTATTGCCTATTTTGGTTATTCATGTCAATTTATTTTATAGAATAGTAAAATTTTGCACTAAATATGAGTGATTTTTTAACTTTTTTTGGTGGTTTATGTATTTTTTGCTATGTATGCATGTTACTGATTCTTCAGAACAACTAACAACTTTATGTCTTTTGTATTTTTGTGCTTCAGTGACATTTAAATTATCTAGAAGGAAGACAGATGATACTTTAAAATTGCTCCATACAGTTCTCTTTGGTAGGAGAGGGAAGGTATATCCTACTACGTGAATTATTATTTTTTGTCTCTGTTGCTATCATTTTACATCAGTTCTATGGGCTTGTTTTTTGCCAAGAATTATATTGAGCCACCTCTGCATTTAAGGATATAGGATTGTGCTTGCTTAAGCTGTTCAAAGATTACTCTAATATTACACTTTCCTGGGGTATTGTATTTGACAGGTCACACTGAGATGTTATTATGCTTCTATATGACCCTTTTTTTTTTACACTTTTGCACTTTGCAGGCGATTCAGGTCAAGAGTAATATATCAAGATTCTCTGGATTTGTGTGGCGTGAAAATGAGGTAATTGTTACTTGTAAGAAGTATGAAAAGTTGATAACTGTAGGGTTTTATTGACTTGTTTTGTAGCCATTTCTTTTAATGTGTGCTTGCTTTTCTGCATAATGTCCTTCTCTACCTATCTTGTAATTGTTACTGCAGGAAAAGCAAATGATTAAAGTGAAAGAAAAACTTGACAAGTGCAATAAAGAGAAGTTACTGGAATTCTGTGATGTGCTTGACATACAAATTGTCAGGGCAGCGGCTAGGAAGGTTTGTTGGTTTGCATTGCTGGTGCATTTTTGTGGGTTCAATGTTAATAAGTTTACGGGATGCAATTTCCTGCCAAACTTATTTCTGTTAGATTCCTTTTCACTATAAATTATATTTTATAAAGACGGGGATGGTATTACTATGTTTATGTGCTTGTGCTTGGATTAATGTTTGTAAATGATATTAGTAATGCATTCATCTCTTCGTAAGTTAATTCCAAAAAAAGGATACCTGTTTGCTTGATACCAATTAATATCTCTGTTGTTCCTCATGCTAATAATCTTCAACATAAGCAGGAAGACATTATTACAAAGTTGATAGACTTTTTGGTTGCCCCTCAAGCGACGACAGCTATTCTTCTTGAAGAAAAGGTGAAGGTTTACTAATTTTCCTTTTCTCGTGGTGTAATATTATTCTGTTTTTACATAAAACCCATGTTTCTGGTGCAACATATTCATATTATATTTTCACTATTATCAGTTAATTAAGGGTAAAAAGCGCAAGCGCACAGCAAATCGATCATCAGGATCTGCAACATCATCAGGGCGTGCTGCTAAGGTGCTCTTTTATTCCTTTAGCTGCAAATTATGAAATGTAACTTAAGCTATATACTGTTGGCGGTAAAGGTGCGTTGCAAGGTTAAGTTTTAGGGTAGAATTTCAGTCTTGCTTGCCCTTGGGATTACATCATGGCCTATACCCATCAAATTGTTTGCATATCAGTGGTTCATTAGTAGTGTTTCTTCTTGCTGTAATTGTTGTTGAGGCCTGAGGGAGGAAAGTGGGTTGAAGTTTAATTATAGTGCCATATCTTTGACACCGTACATAAGGTGCTATGAGACGTGTTTGGTCACCTAATAGCTTTCTCATTGATAGTAAATGAATAGCCTGTTACTCTATAACTGATATGTGAAATTTTAGTTGTTTTAATTGACAACTGCCCTTAGTTATTTAGTTCTGCGACCTTTGTGGTGTATTTTTCAGAATCGGAAGAAAACTGAAGGTTCTTCTGTAGCTGAGGAGAGAAAAAGTACAATTGACACAGAAGATGAGTCAGAGGAAAAAGGGAAAGATGAAGAACCAGAGAAAAATGACAATGGTGTTCCTGACAAGTCGGAGGATGAGATACCTGAGAATTCTGAAAGTGAGGAAAGAGGCAATTCTGATAATGAATCTGAAGAGGTGAAGAAACCAAGAAAAACTATTAAAGCATCACCGTCGACAAAGAAAGAATCCACTGCAAAAAGTGAGATACCGCAGGTTACAGCCATAACAAAACCTCGCTCAGCACCAAAGAGAACTTCTAAAAAATCATCTGCTACCCGCACAGAGGTTGACGATGATATTGAAGCAAACCCAAAGGTCTCTTCAAGTAAGAAAAAAAATGAAAAAAGAGGAAAGCAGAAGACCTCATCTCTGAATAAATCTTCCTCCAAAGAGAAAACAGGTAGATATCATGAACTCTCCTTTGTTATGATTCGCATACCATTTGTATTCTACTGAAAAACATCAAATTTAGATTATTCAAGCATTAAAGTCCTAGTAGTCAACATGTTTACATTTCTGATTTGCTTCAATGTAACTTTCTTTATTTGAAAACTTAAAAAATGATTCTAATGTATATCATCCACGTCATCTTATGTGCTTTATGACTTGCTGTATGTATTAAGCAGAAATTGTTACTAAAGGAAAGGGCAAGAGAAAAGAAAAGGTGAACCCCAGTGATGATGAGTTACGTGATGCAATATGTAAAGTTCTTAAGGAAGTCGACTTCAATACAGTAAGTTGCATTATGCTAGATCATTTACCAGAGCAAGTAGAAGTTCTAAACCTAGATTAGAAATAATATCAAATTTTGCCTTTTGTATTGCTGGGCAGCTTTGGTAGTTTAAATGTTGCATCTACTGAAGGTTTTGTGTTGTGTCCAAAATTAAAACTCTTCCTCTCTTTTGCAGGCTACATTTACAGACATTCTGAAGCAACTTGGTATGTACCGTTCTTTTTCTCTTCTTTTTTTTTTTACCTCTTTTGCGTGCTAATTTGAATAATGATACTCATTTAGTTACAACTATTAGTTTATAGATGGTGTAACTTATATAGATTTAAGAGGAAAGGTTCTTTTTGTCAGTGCTAGAATTTTTGTCATTGATAATTATTATCCTGCAAACTCATATGCAATCATTCATTAAGTCTTACCCTTGAATGATCTAGGATGTTTAATTTTAAGGATCTAAGGTTTAACAAGAGAATTTTCAGTAGAATGTTATGATATTGTTTGATCTGTGCAACTGACTCCACTTGTCGCAAAAAGTCATGGTTGTTGTACAGCTTACTAAAATTTCTACCATTAAGTTTAGGGGCCTAACATTATTGTTGTCTCATTTTTCAGCTAAGCAATTTGATGTGGATCTGACTCCAAGAAAGGCATATATAAAGATCATTATTCAGGAAGAGCTTACAAAACTAGCTGATGAAGCAGATGATGAAGAGGATGATGATGCTGAAGCTTGACTGAGGATTAGATGTGTTGTGATTGCATGGATATAGATTTAGCAATGTATACTTGACCCAAATTATGTGTGTTATCATGTATACTTGACCCAAGTTATGTGTGTTATTATGTATACTTATGGCTATAACTTATTCTTAGCATCCATCCAATACTGGTTTGTTCAAATTTTAGTGGAGGGCCTGGAGACTTTTAACAGGATGAATAGGGTTTGTAGGATTTTACTGTCCATGAATGTAACATATAAATACTAGTTTTAATAAGCTTCTAGTTTAATAAATAATTGACATTTGAGTATATTGATTGGTTATAAGGTGTAATAATGCTGGAAGTTGTGATGTAAGTAGTAGATGATTATACCGGGGGTGAGGGAAAAGAGTTAAAGGACATCACATGAAGTGGAAGAAATTAAAACAATGATGCATGGGTCGGTGACCCCACTTAGCACACTTAATAATGTTTATGTCTTATCTCCATGAATAAATTATAGTGTATGTATGTAGGATTAATCGAATCCTTATATAAGATTATTAATTAGTATCACTAGCTATCTTGCCACGCCGGAAAGTTATTTGGGGACGATTTCTTTGTTGTTGATACAGTTCGTGTTACGAGCCGAGGTTGTCGTTTATGGGCATCTATATTTAACAAAACTAAATATCGTCACATGAAAGAAAAGCCACGAAGAAAGTGCACTTAAAAAATGGTTCCAATATCTTAATACTTAATAGAGGTGTGGACTGATCCAAAAAGATATGCGAGGTGGGTCACTCTGATCTATCATATTGTTTCATAAGTTATTTTCATGGGTGGGAAAATTCAAAGTATTAAGAGTCACACCTCACAAAATGAGACAACATAAAAAAAATACTTGAAATGCTGAAATGCACGCGCACTCGCCCTTTGTAAAGTAACACCCAGCAAATTTTATTCATTTTAGATGGAATCAAGTATGTATCACTTGAACCAATGTCCGTTGGTATGAAACAATACTTTTACTAACAACCAAGTAATATTCCATCCCACATCATAAATGGTATTCATTACAAATCCTCTGCCCTGAAATATTATCCACACATGCACTTTAGCATATGTTCTCATCATAGATATGATGGTGGACAGAAAACCATAAACTATATAACGTATACCCCATAGGAGTGTGTAGAGAGGAACCTTGGATTGGGTGATTATTAGGGGCAGTGGTCCCTCTCCCCAAAAAATAGGTGTTGACTACATATTTAAATTCTTCTACAGTCTCCTCTTGCATTTTTAGTTTAATTGGTGTTAATAGTTCAATTTTATCGTAAAACATTATAAACAAGTCATACATATGGAACTGTGTATTTATATGTCTGACCTATCATACCTCATGATATATAGAATGATACAAAGTCGTGGTACGGTAGATATGATTCCATATCCTGTCCCTTGTCTCTTACATGAGAGAAGAAGCAGAGGGCGATTAGAGAGTCCACGTCAGATACTAAAGTAACGGTGGAGATGAGTTGTCTCTGATCCAATCCGTGAAAGCATTCACACTTATCCACATCCATCCACGTGTCTTCAAGATAAACCCCTTATTAACCCGAATGATCCATTCCCCCCACCCTCTTTCCTACCAACCCCGCTCGCCGGAGACACCGTCCCTCGCCGCCGACCACAACCTCCCTTGTATTCAACCCTCAAGTCAACCATATTCAACTCTCTTCACTCCAATCCATCATTCAAATTTGGAGTTTATATTGAATTCGAATTACGTGGATTTCAAGTACTGAACTCCAGATTCTGTGGAATCTCTATGCTTCAATTTCACGCGGAAAGGAGGTGTTCGAATTGAATAGAGTGGAGTTGAGGTTTGATGGCGGACTCGGATAACGACTCAGGAGGTCAGAACGTGGGAAATGCGCAAGGAGAGTTATCGTTGCGAGAACAAGACCGTTTCCTTCCGATTGCGAACGTGAGCAGGATCATGAAGAAGGCTTTACCAGCGAACGCTAAGATATCAAAGGACGCAAAGGAAACCGTTCAGGAGTGCGTGTCGGAGTTCATAAGCTTCATCACCGGCGAAGCCTCCGATAAGTGCCAGAGGGAGAAGCGTAAGACGATAAACGGCGACGATTTGCTGTGGGCGATGACAACGCTAGGGTTCGAGGAGTACGTGGAGCCGCTGAAGGTGTACCTACAGAGATTCAGGGAAATGGAAGGGGAGAAGACAGTGGCGGCGCGTGACAAAGAAGGGAGTGTTGGTAGTGCTGTTAACAGTGGTTATGATTATGGAGCTGCAAATGCAATGGAGATGATGATGCATCATCAGGGACACGTGTACGGTTCCGGTGGCAGTGGCTCTGTTGTTATGGGTAATAAGGGTGGGCCCAGTTACCCTGCTTCTGGATCTAATGCAGGTAGACCCAGATAGTTCCTCATATAACTACATTCATGTATTCATGTGATGTGTTTATAGCTACATTCATATGCTGTGGTGTGAACATTTCCTAAGTTTCAAAATTATATAAACCATCCATCTATATATTCATATTTTGTATACATATATTATACAAACTATGATAAATAAGTATAATTTTTTAAATATACAAAAAAATAAATATAATTAAGTTAAACAAAATATTGAATATTGTAGAGGCAATTCAAATAAAATATGAGTCGAATTCATTATAACATAAGAGTGATTTAAATAATATCTCCCTAAAAGGACTGATGTATTTGTTACGAACAAAAAATAATGAAAAAATATTGACTCTTATATTATTTAGATTTGTCTTCACACTATATCATATTTGTTTGATTTAATTACACTAATCACATTTTCTAATTAACAATTAGACTATATCATATTTCTTAGGCGCATGTACATTAACAATTAGTGTAATGAATATAAATCAATGTGATTTGTATATGTATAAAAATGTGAGATGATTTGTGTAAAAGTTTCAGTAAAACTAATGGAGTTTTAGCCTAATTTATTCTATTTTTTAATTATTATAAAATTCATTATAAAAAAATCATAAAATGGTAGATTTTAGAGTTGTTTAGTTGAGTAAGACTAATAATAATTTAATTTGGGGCTTGTATTAAACTCTGAATGGAGTTAATTCTATTATACCATAAAAAAATTCAAAAAAGTTAAGTGTAAATTTAAATTATGATTGGTGATTGGCAGGTTAGTATTGTAAGTGTTGTATGATAGAATTGTTGTTTGTTTGTTTTGTATGATCACTACTCACTACTCACAAGTTAATAAAGGTGAATTAGAGAAGAGAGTGGATCTGATACATCATTCAATTGATGATGTTCTCATTAGCAATTCTTTAAACACTGAAACAGTTCTTAAAATTCAGATCAGAGTCGTACTCCTAAACGGCCTTTATGTGTTTTTAGAACAGAAAACTGTTTTGTTCTTATTTAGCCAACAAACTTAACCTACTCAATCACATAACTAACACTTCTTTTTTGTATTATCAACCACATATTCACTTTCTATATAATAAATTAATCTTTTTCAGATGCATGGATATCTATTTTAACAAACGTTACTCTCATGAATTGAATTTTTGACTTTTTGGAGATCCAACAAAACCTCAAATTACTATATCAACACAAAGTTTATAATATTAATATATTTTTATTATTATATATTAATATACACTCTATAATTAGTTATAAATTCATATATATATATATATATATTCATTAATTATATAATATGATATTTATATATATATATTAATTATATAATACAAGTGTGTTCACCATTTTGTACAAGCTGACTCACATTCTTACTTTCTAGTATTTAATATTTTAATATTTATATATTTTATTTGAAAGAATTATATCACATTTTTTTATTTTGCATACATGATTACCTTTCTAGAAAGAATAATATTGAAATCTTTTACATAATGACACTTCTTTAAAAGTGTAATTTTTATCCAAAAAAAATGAATAGAATATGAACCTATGATAATCTTTAGAAGGTAACCAAGGTATAAAGAGGAAAATAATTAGTTTTTGGGTATTTCAAAACACAATATTTTCTATATTTAAAAAGTAACCTTAAACAATCATATACAACTTATTTAGTCCCTTCATGATTATTTTTTATATTTAATTATTGTAAAACTATTTGCAACTTATACATCACAAAATTGAATATATCATGGTCCAATGAAATTATATATCTTTCAAAAACATTCACTTTAGAAGAAAAAACATACATTATCTTTCAATGAAATTTAATAAATAATGAAAGAGTATAGACAATGTAGTGAAATGGAATTAAAACTATTATATGTTTTGAAACTAGAATTTAACATTTAATTATAATTAAATGAAATCAATTATCTCATTGTCTAGGTATATTTTGTCTTTATATAATAGCAAGAGCAAAGTTAAAATATAGAAATCATGTATGTTTAATTACTTAAATACCCCTTATATATGTTTATATATATATATATATATATATATATATATATATATAAAACAAGTTAAAACTTGTATGAGATCATTTTTAATTTGATGTGGAGGTTACCATAATACAAGTTTGAAAAGGGCAAGAAGGAAAAAACATCTTTCAATAACTCAAAAGTTTTACTTTCCTAAATCAGTCATCACATTTATCCTACATCATCAACTTTGCATAATGAAAAAGTTCAAGAATCTAAACTTATCAAGAAAAAGCCAAGGGGCAAACTTTGCTCACTAATGAAACTTGAGGTAGTCAAATACATTGAACCTCAATCTTAAATATTTAATGAATTAATATATTCTAAATTTATAATACACATTAATTTTGGGAAAATCTAGAAATAACTTTCAACTTAGCTTGACATGAAATTTAGGGGATATTTGTTATCTCACAAGTTCTGTTACCACCATGCGATTTGTTGAAAATATGTATTTAAGTTAAAAAATTAATAATTAACTATTTTTTTATCAATTATAACTAATATTTCATACAATATCATAATTTGTGACACAATAAATCTGCACTCATATTTTAGTCTAGAAGTAAAAGTGCATAAAAGAATCCTAAACTCTATTATGATGAACATTGCATATTGTGATATTTAGCCTGTAAAACGGATCCTAATCAATTTTCTCTTTATTTTAAAGATATTTTTATCATTTAAATCATAATATATTTTTCTATTGTCAATTTCCATCCAACCAAACGAAATAGTAAAAGAAGAAAATATCTCTTTCTCTTAATTTTCTTTCATTCTCCTTTTATAAAACGTCACAAAATTCTATTATATTTCTTCTCTTTCTCTTTTTCACATTTTTATTCTCACATCTTTTTCTTTCTTATTTTCTCATTTTTAACTAAATAAAGCTTTAAAATTTATTCAAATGTATGTAAAATGATATAATATTTATTTTTTAACTATTTGTGACATCATGCTTAGAAACAACTATGAATCTCTTTTTTCTTTTGTAAGAAATTAATTTTTTGATAGGTTTGTGGTATATGACTCATAGAGTCTTACAGCTAAAGCTTTGTTGGTAGAATCAGTTGTCGTCTTTGATTTGCAAAAACAAAAGGAAAGAAATGAAATAAGTATATTAGGATATGCTATAATAATTCTAATGAAAGATTATTACTTTAGGAGTATATGTATTCATAATGAACATAAATGAATTTCCAAATCAATTTAAATTTAATTTGTAAATTATGACTTAACTTCCAAATGAGGAATAAAAAAAATAAAGATGAGTGTATTAATTCGATGATCCTGACCATCATACTAAGAAAGAAAGATAAGAATGGAAGAGATCCATCAACTTTATTACAATAATTAGTTTTATAAATTAAATGATTTAATATTTATATACTGTTAGTCAATAAATCATCAACTATTTATATATTAAATATTATAAACTTTATAAAAAATAATGTATGTAAATTAATTATGAATAATATATTAATAGTATAAATTTTTTTACCGATACATAAATTTTAAACTCCTAATATGTTAATGGACTTTCTACCAGTAAGAGGATACAAATATGTTGTGATTATATATTGAATCATTTTAAGTTATTTTTAATAAAATAAATTATAAATTACATTTTCCTTATAATCTCAATCACAACATTACACTATATATATATATACATCAAACATCTTTATTCCTCATACCATCTTTCAAGTAATCAAAAAATGAACAAGTTGTTTGTGTTAATTCTTCCGATACTTGCACTCTGTGTACAAGCACTTGATGCACATGATGCACATGATACACATGATGCACATGATGCACATGCTCCTTCTCCCCATTCATGGGCCCCATCTCCACACTCCCCGTCCATAGCACCGTCATCTCTCCCTCCTGCACCGGAGTCTCATGCTCCTGCACCGTCACCTCACGCTCATGCACCGGAATCTCATGCTCCTGCACCAGCATCTCTTCCTCATGCACCGGCAATTCAACCTCCTGCACCGGCATCTCATGCTCCTGCACCGGCGTCTCATGCTCCTGCACCGGCGTCTCATCCTCCAGCACCGGAATCTCATCCTCATGCACCGGAATCTCATGCTCCTGCACCGGCATCTCATCCTCCCGCACCGGAATCTCATCCTCCTGCACCAGCGTCTCATGCTCCTGCACCGGCGTCTCATGTTCCTGCACCAGCATCTCATCCTCCTGCACCGGAATCTCATCCCCCTGCACCGGCATCTCAGGCTCCAGCACATCCAGGAGAAAAGTCACCATCGCCATCCCCAGTGGCTCATCCTCCAACTCCTACGTGGTCTGCACCGGTTCCATCAGCAGTGCCAGATGTTCCTGCTACAGCTCCATCAACTCCACAGGAGAGTTCACCGGATCAGGATGAACCTGGCAAACAGGGTGCAGCATTCAAATACGGTGCACCAATTATGCTTTCAGGCTTGGCAATTCTCTTCACTATGGCTTTCTAAGCCAAACCTCTTTTACCATTTCTATGCTCTCTTTTCTTTATTCATCTTCAAATCTATTCAGGCCTCATCATTGAAGGATAAATAATGTATTGAATTTTTTTATACTTTGTTTTTCGTGATTGGATGAGTTATATTTGTATGGGATGATTGAAATATTTTATTGTTTAGTATTATAATGGAGGATAGTATAATTATTATATATTTGACTCAAGTTTATTGTTATATTACTTACACTGTACTAATTGAGTGTAAACGATAATTAATTAGAAATACTCTATGAGCATCTTGATCGAGAGATGTGTTAGAGCTTGTAATCATTATACTATAATATTTTGCTAGTTGTATAATGCTCTCTTTGACTTAGGTATAATTGGCCAAAATCTGTTAACAAATTTTCTCGTATTATTTCATTTTATTTATTCTATGCCCTTTATTTGATTGTTTGTCGTTAACGATGTGCAACAATTATTTTCGATGCATCAACAATTAGTATCTGAGCCTATTAGTAGAAGACTCTTAACCTATGTGTCAAATTCATAATGATTAAGTCCAATGGAACCGGTAATTATGAATTGTGGTAAAGGAGGGTGAAAGACTTATTGGTTCGACATGGTATGTTAAAGAAAATTTGTGAGGATATGAGATGAGTTGAATGAGAAAGAAACTTAGTGAGACTATGATGTGGACCATAATTGTGTTGGATCCATGACCCTGTAAACCCATCTATGCGACTAAGGTGTTTATTTGCTAACAATATTTCTTTAGATGTTAGAGATAAAGATCTTAATTTAGATGAGAAGTAGAATATCTTTATGGCGTGTCCACGACGTCATGGAGAAGGATGCTAATGCAGGGTATAACATGAACATTGACTTGAATGCAAGGTGTAACACTATATTGCTAGAGATGTAGGGTGTGACGTGGACATTGTCTTGGATGTTAAGATGTGGCACATGCATTGGTTACAATTAACAAAATGTGTATGTTGAGGATATACTCCTTATGATAGAGTATGATAGTTCTTTTGAACTATGATTCTTAGAGTAAACAATGGTGATAGCAGTTAAAACTATCCAAGGAAGCTCTATGGTTTAGCTAGCTGATTACTGAGGAAGATGGTTGTTGGTGAACTATGGTGTAGAGGTTATATAACATCAAAAGACATCCTAGAAATAAAGTTATAGACATGTTTTGTTAGCTAGACGGTGGAATAAGAAGCTCCACTACAAGTTTAGAGAGCTATGATTTTGATAACATCACCAATAATACTCAGAAAGACTTGTGCTGAAGCAGAACATGCTCTCATATAGGAGTGTTGTTAGAGAGTTGAACATTGAGCAATAAGAAGTTGAATATTCGCTAAGGTGAAGATTATTGTGCAATATTTTCAAGGAGCTAGATATTCATTTATTTCAAATAAGATGAAGATTGTTTGAGATGTGTGAAATATTTTATTATATAAAATATTTATATCCTTTGAATTAATTTTCTCGATTACGTAATTACGAAAACAATTAACCCTTTTTATACAATCATGAATAAAATTATTGAAATAATATTTATCTAGGAATCTGTTCTTCACAAAAGCAAAATATTTAGAGTAAATTAAACTGACACCCCCTGAGTTTTAATGAAATTATACAAACCACCCCTCACTTTTCTATACGTACACTACCCTTGCAGGAAAATTAAGTGTAATCTTTTAAACAAAAAATGTGATAAATATAATTAAGTTAAACAAAACATGATATATTATAGAGACAAGTCCAAATAATATATAAGTTGATACATCTTTACTATTTTTGGTTTGTTACGAGTGATTTAAACAAAATATCTTTAGAATTGTTGATGCATTTTGTAACCAAAAATAATAAAGATACATTGGTTTGTATATTATTTGGATTTTTCTCCACAATATATCATGTTTTGTTTAACTTAATTGCATTCATCACATTTTTTATTTAAAAGATTATATTTATTTCTCATGCATGGATATTTAGTGTAAGGAAAGTATAAAAATTATGGGGTTTGTGTAGGTGTAAAAAAGTGAGGTATAGTTTATATAATTTCACTAAAATTTAGGGAGTATCAGTGTAATTAACTCAAATATTTATCTTCACTTTCCAAAAACATTTCTTAAAAAATTCTGAAAGTTGATAAATGATATATGTCGAAATGGAAAGTAATACTTCTTTTGGGAAATAAGTAATTGATTTACTTTTGATTAATAGTAAGTGGTCAATAAAAGTTTATTTACTTAAAAAAACATTTTCAAATTAACAATATAATAATAATAATAATTAAATGACCTTTGACTCATAGAAATTGATTATAATAATAATAATATATCAACAAACTAAAACAATTTAGTTATTGATTATAATAAAGTATGTAAAAATAATGTATTAAAAAAAATCAAATCATATTCAAATATGATTTATGATTAAATATATTTTATTATGTTATTTTAATTTAATTGATTTTATGTTCTATTGATTTAGAAAATATTTGCATTGATTATATTTTAATTTTATATTTTATTACATTATTTTAATTTTATATTTTATTATGTTATTTTAATTTCAAATATGATTTAGTTATTGATTATGTTTTTATTATGTGACTAAAGAGGAAAAAGATAATACATTGTTGTTTCAAGGGGTGTGTAGTCGATGTGTCCTTATCCTTTCAGCCTCACACTTAAAATATTTTGGATTTAGATTACCCTTGTAAATGAGTAGTACGAAGTAAAGTTATTCGACGTTGGAGGCACTCACTTGACTCTGTCTTGTCGATGTTATTTTTGTCGATGTTATTCTTTCCATTAGATGATTGATGTCATATATAATTTATGTTATTTCACACTGAAATAAATAAAATGCTTTAGTATTTATTAAATTGTACCAATTTGATAAAAAAGTATTATTTGGGATTATAATTTCTTTTTATTATCAATACTCCAGATGTTTTAATGTTTTTTCATATCATCTAATGTTATATAAATTCAAGATTTAATATTTTTTCAAAAATACACCCTTATTTTAGATAAAACTTGTATATTATTAAATATCATCTTACTCAATTAATATGTAATTTGTGTTTTATTTGAAATGGTCAAGTTGATATGTATAATTTTTTAACAAATGTTATATTTTGATGTTTTTATATTTTCCTTATTTTATATCTTTTGTTATTTTTGAAACATTATTTTGAAGCGCAATTATATATTTTTCCATTATTATTGTATAAATCCTTTTTTTTTCTCATATGGGTATTTAACAACTAAATAATTTTATCATCTTAAAAATAAAATAAACTTTTCATATTAAATTTCATAAAACATCATATTAATCAATTTATCATCCAAACTATCTTATTAAGTCAACTTGTTAATTGATAATTTTTTTAATAAATAATTGTTCCATTTTATATATTTTAATGTTTGGTATTTAATTTGTTTCATTATTCTTATGTTTTAGAAACATAACCCAAAATGTAACTATTTCTTCCTTTTCAATTTATATCCTTATTTTTAAGTCAATTTTTCATCTCAAGAGTATAAAAAAAATAAAAATCTATTCATCATTTTAAATATCATCTTACTCAGTTTACCATCAAATTACACTTTCTTAATCATTGATTTTGGTATTTTCCTTTTGTGTTAAATCTCTTTCTATTTTACAAAATCAATATTCAATTATATGTTCTTTTCCAAAATTACCCTTATTTTTTTACATCATTATTTCACCTCATATTTTTCCTTAACTCTTAACTATGGGAAGAAAATAAGAATTAATGAGCATTTACTTAATCATTATATTTCAATTTTACAACATTTAATATATTTTTATTTCATGAACAATTAGTTTGTTAAATGAACAAAGTCTCAGATTTGAATCCTTTCAAAAAATACATCATCCACCACCTAATGAACCTAAGAGTTGCTTATTGATTACTGTTTTACATGATCTTAAAGATAAAAACACATAGCACGAGGGAGTAATAATAAACTAATAATTAGTATTCTAATCCTAATATTTTGACAACTCTTACGAAATGAGGGAAAAAGAAGAAAATATATCAAATGATAAGGACTGCAGGAATGGAACGGAAAAGAAAATAATATTCTTCAATGCTTTAGGAGTGTGAAATTTAAATGAGAAATAAGTAAAGTAATAATAATGCAAACATATTTTTTTATTTTTTCTTTAAATATGTAATCAACAATAAGAAATGAACAATAATATAATTACATAATTTTATTAATTGCATTGAAGTATTTTAACATTTTGTTACTAGAAAAAACCTCAAATTAATGGAAATATGAAAATAGCGACATGAAATTTTTTAGAATACTTTAGAAACCATTCAAAATCTTTATCTTTTTTTTACAAAACTTCTAAAGAATAGAGACTTTTCAAAACCATCAATTTTGTTTTCTTCCCATCCAAAATTAGACTCCCAACTAAAATCTAAAAGTCACTAAATTGGGGTCTCTTCTTGGTGATACCTTCAATGTAACTATTTTTTGTTCTTGCTAACCATGCCCATTGAAAAAAAGACACCTAAATTCTCTATGTTTTTATTTTTAGTTATCTTTAAAGATTAAGAAATAATTAAATGATACAAAAACATTTTTTTGACTGAAAATTGTTATAATCCTTATCAACTTTCCATGTAAGAAAAATGAACAAATAATGGAGATGGACAAGAATAAAATAAGATATTATTGAAAAAATATTATTAAATCTTAAATTTATAAAGTATAAAATATTTAGAACAAAATGAAAACCACAAAGAGTATTTGTTTTGATTATTTAGATAGCAACAATTCCCCATCTATAAATTAGTCACAGCCTTTGTTACCAATTGTCTCAAATCAATCAATCAAGAAAAGTTCAACCTATTATCCTTCAGTTCAAACACAGTTCATGGAACCCGAAGGTTCTTTTCTTCAGGATCAGAATCAAAACTCAAGCTCCAGTAAGCAATGTAAAGAATACAAACGATTTACATACATGGTTTTAATTTTTTGGTGTTCTTACATAAAAGCATATTTATTTAATGATCAATATACTAGGTTAGTATCTATACTGGTTTTGATAATTTTTCTTTCCAGATTTTTTGTTCTTTTCCCATATATATATATACATATATAAATAAATTTTGGTATATTTATATCAATTTTGTTTTTTATTACTTTTTCTCTATTTGATTCTTCTCTTTTATTTTTATTAGATTTTTCAGTATGGTAACTATTGGTTTCTTCCAACTTGCATCTTTCTGTGTCTGAAAGAAATGCTTAATTTTTTATCCTGCATTTGTTTTTAACAAATTTAAATTATTTCACATGACAAACTATATTTGAATTCTGTCAAAGTCCTAATTAGTTATTTTTTTCTAGCTATTCACCTTCTTTTTTTTTTCTTCTTTCTTTCTTCTTCTTCTTCTTTATTGTCAGATTCAGAGATGTTTATGGCTTAGCTTTATGCCTTGGTTTCAAGTACCTATTTAAATTTGTTTAGTGAGATTTGACTTAAATAATATTAGCATTTCTCTTATTTTAAGAACTGCACTCATATCACCCCGGAATAATAATGTGATTTGAAAAATAAACTCATGTTTAATATAATTAAGTATAAGTATAATTTCAAAGAATTTTTAATGACATTTTCAGTAGTACACTACATAATTTAAGATATGATTTAAGATAACATTTATCTATTCCAACAAATGATACTCATAATAACATGATCGAATCATAAGAAAATACTAGTGCTTATTTATTGAGAAAATATATATATATACTACCAACCTAAAAGTTTTATACATTATTATTGTATTATATATCATTCATTTCTAATTATCATTGTTTCTTAAGTAAAAATAATATAAATCAATGATAAGTAATGTTAACTATGTATTAGTCCTTACATTATCAATAAATAAATAAATATATATATATATATATATATATATATATTATACTCTTATATATTTATTTACTTTTGAAACACCAAACATTAATTATTGTTAAAAAAGATTAATGGTGTATTTAATAAATAAATAAAAGGTTAAAGAAAGAATAAAAAAATGAAATTGAATGTGTTGTAGAAATAAGATTGGTTGATTAGTTATGATGCATGCATGGGAAATTCTAATATGAGATGGAGTTGATAATAGTTGTTTTATGAACAGGTAAGGAAGAAGAGAATGATGAACCTTGTTTGGCCTTAGCCAATGTGGTTAAAATAATGAAAAAAGTCCTTCCTCCAAGGGCAATCATCACTGACCAAGCCAAGGAAGCAATTGTAGCTTGTACAAATGAGTTCATTGGCTTCATCACTATGGAGGCTAATGACATTTGCCTCAATGAAAACCGTTCAATTATTACTGCTCAGGATTTGTTGTTCGCTATGGACAGGTTTGGATTTGATAACTATTTCAACATTCTCACTCTTTACCTCCATCGCTATCGCCAAAATGTTGCTGCTGCTTCACTCTTAGTCACTAACATGCCTCCACCTCACCTTTCTGAGCCACCATTGCTGGTTCAACCAACAATGCCACAAATGGGTAATAATGTCATCACTCACTTTCATCCCTTTACTTTCATCAATCGTCATCGCTTCTTCCATGACTGAGATATCACAACAACCCAATATATAAAACAACTTGTACTTTGGTTATGTTTCAAGAATAAGCAGCGCAGTAGTTGAATAATACATGTGCCTAGACCTATTTGTAATACTCAAAAGGGTCCTTTGCCAAAAATAAATTACTGCTTATTTAATTCATAATCATCTTCTAATGCAATCCCTGAAATTAGTAAAAATAAGGGCAAGAACAATTGAACCATGTCTCATGAAAGTAAAACAAGGGCAAAGTATATATTATACGATACTAGATGTTCTATTATACTGAATGCGTAAGTACATGAACACGAATCCAAAATCCGGGAATTCCAAAAGGTTGCAGTAATTGTATTGAGGGAATCTACACTAATAATCAATACAAAAGTAAGTAATTCTATTGCCATGATTTTATATAGCAGTCACATTTACAAACAATGAAAATACAAATCAGTTTGAAGGCTTTATATGGTAACTAAGGAATTATAAGAAGTAATAGAATCAATGGCCCGTCTAAAACCTAGGGCGACCAAAACATACCCTAAAATGATTTTAACTCATCATTTAAATAACAAAGCATTCCTAAATGAACACCTACTAAATTAAAATCCATAGATTAACCATTTAATTAATTAACAAACCATTCCAAATTGAACAAAAATCCTAAGCACTATATTTTTTAAAGTTCATCCATGGGATAGTAGGATTAATACTCATGTGTAACTAGCTAGAGGTTTGTCGTGCAAATAGCACACATTTACAGAGTTATATATACATGGGTTTCGTATATACTAAGTCTACTTGAGAGATGTGCAAGAATTGCTAATCCTAATTTCTTATAGCATATTTGGTATATGCATGCTCAATGCCCTGACGATCTAGACACAATATGTTGAATATCATTAACAAATCTTTTATCTTATTTTTGTACTAATAATTAGCCTTAAAGCCAATTAGTAGATGACTTTCAACCCAAATGTTAGATTCATGATGGAGAAGTTTGAAGAAATTAGTAAATTTTGTAGTGTGACAAAGGAAAGTGAAAGTTGTATTGGTTGGACAAGGTTTGTTAAAGGTGTTGCACGATGATAAACCAGATAAGCTGAAAGATAAGGAAATACGATGATATTATAGTGGGTACCACAATCGTGTTGGATCCAAAAGCCTAGAAGTCATATATTGGATTACAACTTAGGTGGAGCAACAAAATCTAAGACAAGTGTGTGGAAGATGATGATCTTCTCTAGGATGAGTAGTAGTTTATCCTTATGGCATTTTTCGTGACATCAAGAAGAAAGTTATGTTGTTGCTAGAAGATCCATTGTTATATTGCACAAATGATTTTAGCGAGCTGATCAATTTCCACCTTGTACAAGGAATGCTTTAGATCGTTCTTGAGTTGGAAAACAAGAACAAAACTAATGTCTGTGGATTTTGGGGTAGTTGAAGTGTTAGGATGATGGATGAATAAGAAAAATAAAAGGTTATTCATTTATGTACCAATGGAGGTTGAAATTCATAAAGAAAAATAACAAACAATGTTTTGAGCCAAGAAGGGTTATATCATGGTTTAAATTGAAAGGCTTGAAGTAATCCAAAAAATTAGGGGTTAAAGTTTAGGCAATTTCAATAGGGTTGAAATCATTAAAATCAAGGATTAATATATATGGTTCATATTTAAACTTGATAATAAAATTATTCATAGTAGTAAAGAAATAAACTATATTGGTCAGAACGGTATTTGACTACTTTCACTTAAGTTTCATAATTTTCCTAATTATTGTAGTTTCCATTTTAAATAAGTGATTTTGTAACCTTATGCCTTAATGTACATGTTTTGAGTGAATGCTTGAACCTTTCCACTTTGTCAACTTAGAGCATGCATCAAAATTGAAAGAGTAATTTTGCATTGTTTATTTAAAAACCGTTGTAAAGCACTACACCCAAAAAGCTCACAGACGCGCCCTCCTTTAACGGATTTGAACCACCAAACCAAACTCTTGCATTCTTTCTTTCTCTCTTCAACTCTACTCATAAAATTCACTCCTTCTTTCTCAATTGTTGAATATCTTCAACTCTTAACCATGTCCACGCCTCATACAATAACAGCAACACCCTTCATCTTATTCTTCTTGTTCTTGTTCACTTCATTGATCAATGCCAATGATGAAGTGTCATTTACCTTCCAATCCTTCAGCCTCCGCAACATCACCCTTATAGGAGACTCCTACCTCCGAAACGGCGTCGTTGGTCTCACCAAAGCCCTTGATGTTCCCACTTCAACTTCAGGTTCCGTCATCTACAACCACCCCATCACTTTCTACGACCCTTTAACCAACACCACCTCTTCCTTCTCCACCACCTTCACTTTCTCCATCACCAACCTCAACCCTTCCTCTTTTGGCGACGGTCTCGCCTTCTTCCTCTCACAAACCAACACCACCACCACCGCCACCACCAACAGACTTGGCCTACCCAATAACCATTTCCTCGCTCTTGAGTTCGATACGCGCCAAGATCCTAACTTTAACGACCCCAATGAGAATCACCTTGGTTTTGACATTGACACTCTCAATTCCGTTCAAACCGTTAATCCTATATTGCATCATGGCATTGATCTCAAGAGTGGCAACACCATCACTTGTTGGATTGATTACAAGTCTGACCAGAATACCCTTTTGGTTTTCTTGAGCTATGCAACTTCTCCTAAGCCTTTTGACCCTGTCCTTAGTCTTAACATTGATCTTCAACAACACTTGAAGGAGGTTATGTATGTTGGGTTCTCTGCTTCTACTCAAGGGAGCACCGAGCTTCATCAAATTCATAGTTGGAGTTTCAAGACTATTGGGTTTGTTCCTGCTAGACCAAAAAGGTTGCATCCTCACAATGTTTCTGATAACTCTGTAAGCACTGTAACTGTTGGTGATGTCAATGGATCAAGTTCTATCAAGAATAGACATAGCAAGAGGCTTGGGATTAGTGTTTCTGTTGCAGGTCCTGCTTTTTTCTTTGTGCTATTTGTGATTTTGGGTTACTTTTCTGTTAAGAAATGGAGGGGTGTCAAAAGAGGGAAGAGTTTTAAGAATGAGTTTGTTGCATGTCCTAGAGAGTTTGCTTACAAAGAGTTGAAATCTGCTACTAGAGAGTTTCATCCTAGTAGGATAATTGGTCATGGATCTTTTGGCACTGTGTATAAGGCTTTCTTTATATCTTCTGGAACAATTGCTGCTGTGAAAAGATCAAAGCACTCACATGAAGGAAAGACTGAGTTTTTGTCTGAATTATCCATCATTGCTGGTTTGAGGCACAAAAATTTGGTCCAGCTTCAAGGTTGGTGTGTTGAGAAAGGGGAATTACTTCTTGTGTATGACTTTATGCCTAATGGAAGCTTGGATAAGATGCTTTACAAGGAACATGAGAGGGGGAAACTATTGAATTGGCCAAATAGGTTCAACATTGCTGTTGGTTTGGCTTCTGTGCTTGTTTACCTTCACCAAGAGTGTGAGAAAAGGGTGATTCATAGAGATATTAAGACTGGGAATATATTGCTAGATGGGAATTTTAACCCAAGGTTGGGTGATTTTGGATTGGCTAAGCTCATGGATCATGATAAGAGTCCTGTGTCTACTTTAACTGCTGGAACCATGGGATACCTTGCACCTGAGTATCTTCAATATGGGAAAGCAAATGATAAGACTGATGTTTTCAGCTATGGTGTGGTTGTGCTTGAAGTGGCTTGTGGTAAAAGGCCAATTGAAAGAGAAGGGGCTAAAATGGTGAACTTGGTTGATTTTGTTTGGGGGCTGCATTCTGAAGGGAAGATAATTGAAGCAGCAGATAAAAAGTTGAATGGAGAATTTGAGGAGGAGGAAATGAAGAAGCTTTTGTTGTTGGGGTTGAGTTGTGCTAACCCTGATAGTGCTGAGAGGCCTTCAATGAGAAGGGTGCTTCAGATTCTGAACAATGAGGTTGCACCTCTTGTTGTGCCAAAAGTGAAGCCATGCCTCACTTTTTCATCTGATTTGCCACTTAGTATTGATGAGATTGTTTCAGATGCTGATGAAGAGTTCAATACTGACCAGTCTATGTGTGAAATAAAGATTGATTGAAGTGTTACTGAACTTCACTCATTTGATTGATTCTTTAATTCTTTTAGAGAATTTGATGTAATGTTGCTATTCTGTAATCTGAATGAATACTAGGAAAAGTCATAGTTCACATTGATAGGAGTTCAAAGCTAATCCATTGAACTTTTCATGGTCTAAGCTTAGTTGTTAGTATATTCAAGGCAAGAAGCTTAGTAGTTAAGCAGATACAGAAATTTACATTGTTTCTCTCTCAAGTTTCATTCCAGTAACATTCTTTTGAATTGTGTTTGTTACCAACCCATTCATGTGTGTGTACTAACTGAATGCTTTGTTGAATTATTCATCTGATGTTTGAATCTTCAAGCATGTTTAAATTTTATGACATGGAATTGTGCTAAAATTCATATCATATATTCTTCAAGTGGTGTGGC
Organism: Lupinus angustifolius; assembly: GCF_001865875.1. Taxonomy (NCBI): domain Eukaryota; kingdom Viridiplantae; phylum Streptophyta; class Magnoliopsida; order Fabales; family Fabaceae; genus Lupinus; species Lupinus angustifolius. The sequence continues at coordinate 21,627,414 of NC_032017.1, forward strand.
TCTTCTAATAAGGAGAAGATAGTGAGTGAGTGGGGTCCTTCAATACAGAGACCTCTATGTTTATTAGGAAAGTTCTATATTTAAATTACTTTGACCATGTGACTATGGACAACAGAAAATAACATAAAATCATTATAAAATTGAACTTTTGCAACGGCTATGTTAGGATATGGACCCATGAAATGACTATGAGCACATGGCCCTCCACTATCACTTTGGAATATAGCTATATAAGAAACAACTACACATATTTATTAATTCATATAGGAGGTATATATATATTTGTGATATTCACAGAAAGGGGTATCTACAATGTTGTGTATCTTACTTTCTCTAATGTTTGCTATTACCCTGGACATTCATAACATTTTGTATATTTTTACATTATTAATCTGGTATATATCTTATGGTCTTGCTTTTGTAAGTTGTAACATAAACCATATATACTAAGTAAGAAACATTGATATTGTCCTTAACATGATTTCTGAAAAGCGAAGTAGCCAAAGATAAGCAGGGCACTATAATTGAAGCATCAGGCCATTAAAAGAAAAAAAATGGGATTGAGAAATATTTTTATGAATAGAACACCAAAATTCAATATCACACCCATCTTCATAATTTATTTAAGTCCATCATAATCACAAGTGCAATTATGATCATCTTACCTATATTTTTTTTTGCAATAGTCTTAATCATTATTGCAAATTGAGACCAGAGTTTGAAATTTGAACTACACGGACAGAGATTACGTGTCTCAAATGGTGTTTCATTCCATGTTCCAAGCCAATCAGAATGCTACATTTTATTACTTTTTGCTAATATATGATTGGTTTGAGAGAGGAAATGAGACATATATGTTGGGAGACAGGTGATCCAATGACATCAAAGCATAAGAACTATACTGTCATATGAAATGTGCTAGGCAACATCCCAATGAAATGAAAGCAATGGACTTAAACATGATTGAGGATGATATGCTTCCTTTATCAGTGCGAATGAAAAGTGCCTCATACACTGGTAAATACACCATTACCACCAATGCACTAACCATAATCTGTATCATCAATTGGCTTGAGCTGGTGAATCCCAAATCCATGATCACAATCCTCATGATACCACCAACTAGACCAAAAAGGTTTAGCAATGCCACAGTTGCTAATATGGTTAACATTATTGAATTAGAAGAGTTTCCAAAATCTATGACCTCTTGCTCATATCTCTTTTGCACATCCTCACTCACGACCTTATCTGTGATTACAAAGTTTGTCTGTGATAGCCCAAATTTCTTGGTTATGTTGTCAATGAAGCTAAAGAGATAAGAGGTGGTCCTTCTGATGAGCCTCATTCGTTGTAAGTTCCACCAACCTTTTATTGTCGACCCGCAACTCAATGCCTCACCTAGGCTATAAGCATTTGTGGCAACAAATGCATAAGCAAAGGGAAGGAACCACAGGCTTGTAAGCTGCAAATACAACAAATAGTAAGAGATTTAGTTGAAGTGCTGAAGCTAAGCATAAAATAAACTCCAAGGAAACAAGATCAGAACCTGTGGGAATAAGGGAATGCCGCGAAGCAAGGTAATAGGAGAAACAATGACATAAGAAAGTGTAGGAAGGGACATTGGAGCCCATAAGAGGTAGACACAATATCCCATTTGTAAACCAAAGTTTATCTTCCCATGCCCATAAATGAAAGGGCAATACTTGGAGAAGAAAACTTGGAACATGCCTTCTGACCACCTCTTATGCTGAACAAGAGCTACATCTAAGGTTGTCGGAGCTACACCCAAGAAAGCCTTTCTTTCTGGATTATAATAAATTGATTTCCAACCCCTGCATGAGATTGCTAGGCCAGTTGCAATGTCTTCTACAGGAATACCATACACTAACCCCATCTGCAATGTTTCAGAACATTATCAATCATAGTAATTGCTTTCAGTAAAGTGTTATAATGATAGACACAAACACATACCTCCTTCCCCCATTGAGTATCCTTCTCAAAGGTGCAAGTGGCAAGAGCTTTGGATGCTTCATTCAATTCATTCACTGTTCTCTTATCTTCTCTTTTAGGATTGGTGTCTTTATTTGGTAAGTAATCTTTGAAGTAAGTTCCTGATAGACTTTCTCTTCGATGGAAACATCCAGTTCCACAATACAAGGCTGCTCCATGTCCACATATGCCTGCTAGTTCTAACTATACACACACACATAAAAAAACAAGACTCAAGGCTGAATAATAACTCTTCATGCAAAAATTGTAAATACATTACTTTGTTACATACCTTATCGGTGGCAAGACATGAATTTGCATAATGGTCATTGTTGGTGAGATTATTATAGTTCTGCGGAAATTGAACATAAGCTATGTCGTGACCTTTTACTTCATCCATGAAGAAACATAGTACTTCATGAATTATATCTGCGTTATTTGGGTACATGTCACAGTCCAAGTTGAGGATGTAAGGAGCGTTGGTTATCTCTGATGACACTCTTATCTGCACAAGACACATGAGAAGTGAGAGTAGATATATATACATACATATATATATATATATATACATATAATGATGACAAACCAGTGCATTCATAGCTCCAGCTTTGAAATGGTGAGGATAATTGGGTCTTTTCTCGCGTGCCATGTATACCAATGTTGCCAATCCATATCCATCTTCATCTACACCATTTTTATCTCTTCCATCGATCATGATCTGGGAATATAATAACATGATCAAAGAAAAATATACTATATTCCAACTAAGTTTTATATAACATGTTTGGTTAGGCTATCAATATTATCATATTCTTTTACCAACTTCAGGGTTCTTCTTAACTTGCTATTACCTTTATAATTCAAACAAATAAGATAAAAAGATGATGCTGTGTCTTGAAATTATGAGCTAATGTACGGGAACGGGATTTATAAATACTTATCAAGGGACATGGAGGGATTTATAAATATTCTGTGGAATACTATTGGATAGAGACATGAAGACACCAACTTTTTGGGACAAAGAATCTCAGTCTCTTGTCAATGTCAGGTTCTATTTTTACCAAATAAATAAATAAATATTTTTAATGTGGAATCTATGTGAATGATCTATTCAATTCTAGTATAATTAATTCATTCTTAGTTCACATTTTTAATTTTTGGACTTCAAAAATGCTTTTAAATTTTTTGTAATCATGTACTTTTACTATTCTATTATCAATACATAATATACCTAATATAATTAGTTCATCTTATAATAATATAGTAGATTTAAAATATGATTAAATAAATTCTAACTTTTACTTCTTTGACAATAATTACAAGTATTAGATAAATTAACAGTTAATCACCCCTCCAAAACGGCTCCTAAGGTGGAAGATACTTTTGGGTAGATCAGAAAATAAATAAATTAATGGTTAAAAAAATAGTTAATATAAATAAGTACTAGTGGGCATATTGGGATTTTATAACAACCACATACATATAACATGAGGGATTAATAATTATTATTAAGTTGACAATAATTTATTTTAGAAAGACTGAAATTGTATTACAATATTGTCTAATAATTTATTAAAGGTAAGAATTGTATAAAGAGTGGTGGAAAATAAAAAATAAAAAGAGGTAAGATGATAGAAGGTGATACTTGGACAATAGATTGGTGGTCTTGTTTTGTCGTTTTGTGATTCCATTCTGAGAAACCATTGTGCTGTTTTCTTGCATCATCTGGAACCTTCCCATTTGCTACGACAGATTCAATATCTCTTTTCATGTTTTCATATAATTTCTGCCATCACAATTATTTAATAAAATATATATCCATCAAACAATTAATATTGTATACGGCATGCCATGATGCCCATGTGGAGTAGCTTGTTCCATTGCTTATATTGAATACAAAATACAATAAAACAAAATCTATACATGTATAGAATCTTATATAGTATCATACCATTGAAAATGTTGACCAAATAAAGCCAAATATAATGGTTAAGGATAATGGTAAACCTTTTTCTAGCATACGTTTCATTCAAAAGACTTGTCCCAAAACTTTGGAAAACCGAACTTCTCAAGACATGAAAGCAACGTGCATTAGTGTGTCATGACATAACATGTGTTTGAGTTTAACTATATGAACTGAAAGATGTAGTAAATTTCTATCATTTAAGTATAACTAGAATATAATAATGAAACCCTCTTACCTTGATAGATAACCATTCTTGGGCAAAGTTAGTGGTATAATTTTGGGTAGCAAAGTAAGCTTCAGGTGACCTAGGTTGAATATTGAATCTTGTGCAGAATGGGACCCAATGTTTAGAGAAAATAGAAGCCTTAAAGAGAGCATAGAACGTTAGATCTGAGCCTCCATCATCAGAGAGATAGACAGTTAGGTTATTGGAAGGATAATTGTATGCCATAGCCGATAATACAGTATTAATGACTATCATTGGAGGTTCTAATATTGGGTCAGCTGTGCACACAAATATGTCTACTCCTCCTAATTTCTGTTCATCGTATCTGTTTAAGAGGGTGTGTTTGAAGGGAGTGTGATAAACAATTCTCCAACGAACAGACTGAGTGATAATCCAGTAGAGTCCAAAAGCGAACTCGGACATGAAAAGAAGTAACCAATACCAATATCTGCCATCATCATCATCATCATCATCGTATGGGATGTTTCTGAATCTGTAAACCCATATGAAACATATAGCTGCAAATATTGTACTTGCAAATACCTTGTATACTCCTCTCTTTCTTACTTCCTTTCTTTCAAACAAACCAACCCTCTCTTCTATTTCACATGATTTCTCTCCCATCTCTCCCATCTCTCCCTCTTCTATCATTATGCCTTCTTGGGCAACTCTATATATCCTGTATTTTGCAATTTACCTACTACCAACTCATATCATTTTCATAAAATATTAATCTCACTACAACCTCTTATTAAGATAAGACTTAAGAGTTTAATATTCATATAGTAAGGATAAGTGCACCATTCATAAATAATAATTTTTGTGTATTGAAATATAGACTAAATATTATTTTTCAAAAATGTCACATATTTATAAAAAATGTTTGATTTGTTCGAACATGTTATAAGTCAGACTCTTGGTAGGGGATGTGATATATTTCCACTATTGAATATAGTCTATCAATTTATATGGTAAGGTGAGGAAATGATATATGTAGCAAATACTCTTGATAGGATTTTGATTGATTTAAAAATTAAAGAGTGGATACTCACATTAGTGCAAGTTGAAAAAATAATAACTTTGTCACATAAATCATGTATGATATTTTTTTGAATAAGGGTGTTCTTTCACCCTTTGGATTAGGTACTAATCATTTTTTTGGTTTGCGGAACCTCTTAATAAATACCGTTCTCAGGAATCGTTGAACTTTTAATCTTTTGGTTATCCTGAGAATCTAGCGGAACTTTACATTATTAGACTAATATATTGTTGGTAAATGATATATGATATTTTAATGCTTATAATAATTAAAGCCGTGAAAGTAAAGGAAATGTCCTTTGGTGTGTGTTTGAACATTGTTATTATAACCCAATAATAATGTTATTAAATTAAATTAGTGTATCGATGTATTGATCTAGTGGTGTGTGGTGTAAGGTCTTGCTAGATCTCTAGAATAATTAAAGTCATTTTGTGTGAGTGATACTTATTTAGAGAGATCACCATCACCCCAAAATTGAATAATTCTTTATCAAAGTGTGAAAGATATCTTTGATTGTAAAAATAAATAAATGGATGTAGCGACTAGTTAAGGAACCTATTGTCCTAAATTGGATCTCAAATTACATTATAGATCAATAATATATTAAAACTAAAATAGTAATGAATATTTTGTTTTAAATTAAAATGACATATTTTTATTAATTTGAGATATAGTTTAGAACAAAGTTTGGGATTAAAGATCTTTATAGCTAAGAGGTAGGGTAAATATAGGTATTAATTAAGTTTGGGTAAATGTGCCTAGGAAAAATGATGAGAAAAAGTCTAATATGGAAAATGGTTTTTTTGCAGAGTTATTAATTTTTTTTTATAAAATTATTGATTTAACTCATAATACATAAAGATAAATCATATGAGATAAACTATGTCATATAATTATTAAAGTTACTGACATATTTAAGCATTTTCTACAAATCCTCTAAAAAAACTAAAATGATAAACAATTTTAATGATCTACACATATGTGATAATTTTTATAAACGAATTGATAATTTTATCTCCTATTATTAATTTATTTTTTAGCGTTATGAAGTTTTATGATAGATCTTTGTCTACTATGCTTTACTTTACAGTCTCACATCACAATCACCCATTTTCTCATTCTTCATTCTTCATTCTTCATTTTTCATTCTTCACTCTTTTCTTTCTCACTCTCTCTTAACATTTTTCGATGTCGAGTAACCGAGACAGAGAAGAATCTCTCTCTTTCACTATCCCTTCTTCTTCTCACTCTTCTCCCATCACTGTCTCCGATCAACTCGATAGTTACCTCTCCGATCCACGCAGCGCCTCCGGAAGCTTCCAGAACGACGGTCTCCTCTCCGCTGACTCCTCTTCCGCTACTGCCGATTCCGATTTTGGATTCTCCCGACTCGATTTCCGTCAGAGTCCCCTCGCCGGCACCGTTGAGTTCTACCACCGCCACGTCTTCCTCTGCTACAAGAACCCTCGCTTCTGGCCACCACGCATCGAGGCTGCCGAGTTTGATCGATTGCCTAGGTTGCTCCATGCCGCCGTTGTGGCCAAGAAGAATCACATGAAGAAGGAGGTACTCACTATTACGCTTCCCTTTGTTGCTGTTTTTATGTTAATTACGAATTTATGATATAGGTTTGTTGTTTTCTTTGTTGATTTTTCTAGGGTTTGAATTTTAGGTGAAGGATTATCTATGCTTTTTTTAAGTCTTTTTTGTTGTTTGGGGAAATGAATGATCCAATTGAAATTGGTTGTTGTGACCTTATTTTTTACCTGTAAATGAGTGTGAGGCAGTGGTTAAGTAAAAAGCTCTCCCAGAGTGGCAATTTAAACCCTGGCATTTGACATTTTGCAGTTGGTGGTGTGACCCTTTTGGTTAGTAAGAAATTTAACTTGATAATATTTTCCAAGGGATTTCTAAGCTTGTTAGTTGTCAAACAGTTAGGTAGCAGAAATCCTAGCGCATTTGTGGGCTTTGCATGCGCTACAGTTATAGTTGCGTGAAAACCCTTTTCGTTACTGTGATATTCCCATTTTATTGTAATAGGAAACTCACCATGAAATATGAAGTGGCATCTAAACACTATTATGCTGTAAAATGTGCACATCTGTGAAATGTGCATTATATTGCCATGAATGTGCACGACCACTATGCTGTGCTATCCTAGAGTGAAGTGGCAGAATTTGAATGTTGATGTGCTGAAAGCAGTGTGACAGTGGTTATAAACTTATAATTAGATGGTTAAAACTGTATCGATGTGTCATGTGTGCAAGTATGTGTGAGGAACATTTTTGTGAAAATGGTGTATCCTGTTTTCTTCCTTTTACATTAACTGTGGCTGATTTTTCTTCGACTTACATGTTTCATAGACCCGCTTAACGATATGCGAGGGTCATGATGGGACTGAAACATCTAATGGAGATGTACTAATCTTTCCTGACATGATCAGATACAGGTTCGTAAATAATTTGTTTTGCAGCTACTGAATTCTTCTAATTATAATATTTCCTTGTTGTTTTCTCCTAGTTCGTTATCAACAACCTATGCTAGTGAAATTGCAGGAGGTTAACACATTTTGATGTTGAAACATTTGTTGAAGAAGTTCTCGTGAAGGATGGAGAGTGGCTTCCTGGAACCCCCGAAGCATTAAAAGGTTCATATGTTTTTGTATGTTCGCATGGATCCCGTGATCGTAGATGCGGTGTTTGTGGGCCTGTCTTGGTCAGTAGATTCAAGGAAGAGATAGAGTTACATTCTCTTCAAGGTAAAGTGTTTGTGAGTCCATGCTCACACATCGGGGGACATAAGTATGCAGGAAACATCATTATATTTGGATCAAGCATGAATGGAGAAGTCACTGGGCATTGGTAAGGAGAAGACCTTCCTGTTTATTTATTATTTAATATCTTGAAATACTATTGTAATCTTGTTTATTATACTGAATATTCAGTCAAAACTGTTTTCTTGAACTAAAAATGTAGGTATGGGTATGTTACACCTGATGATGTACCTTTATTGATTCAACAACATATCTTAAAGGGGGAGATTGTAGACTCATTATGGAGGTAATCATTTTCTATAATGCTTTATTAACTGTAGTGCTTTGTTTAAAAACATTCTGTTTCTCTCCTAATTTTCATCCTCTAAGACTAAAAGAATAGCTAGTCTCTCTTTCTATTCCTGGCTTTTGGCCTTTCTTTTCCTAATTTTCATCCTCTAAGACTAAAAGACAATAGCTACATGCACCTGCTTGTTCTGGTGTTCATGTTTAAACTATCTATCTATTACTTGTCACACTCATAAATAACGTTTTCCTTGCCAATGACTTGGCCTTCAAATTTTAACTGTTGTCCACTTCTGAATGTTCAGAAACTCTTGCTTTGCCCATAACTCGTCAATTACATCTCTCTCTGCCACTTTGGGATGGGAATTATTTTTGATCATTTGGGTGACAGGTTCCCCTCTTCATAAATCTGATATTGGGATGTGCTGAAATCCTATACATGGCTAAAGATACTAGCTAGCAGCAGACTTCTGAATTATGAAAACTTTTGCTGTATAGTACCCTGAAAAATATGCTTGACCTGTATTTATAATTTTTTAATATTGCCAATTTGTCATCAGGGGTCAGATGGGTTTATCAGAAGATGAACAGATGAAAGACCAAGAACTACGACTTCTGCTGAATGGCATAAGAAGTTCAGAAGAAAGCACTGCAGTGTATATACCTCAAGACAATTTTTCAAGTTTCTGCCAATCAAATGGAGTGAGCTGCTGCCAATCAAATGGAGACTCTTCCTGCTGTCAGAATCCTGTGTTAGTGGAAAAGGCAAAGAACCCTGACGTCATTGAGATGGAGGCAAAGCTCTCAGCTGATAACAATAATAACAATAATAGCACTGACACTGCGATTTCTAGGATTAAAAGTGGGAAAGGAACTTCGCGAAAGTTTCATTCCACGACATGGCTTGACAGCTGGGAGCGAGAAGATACTTATGCGACTCTTGCTGTGGCCTGTGCAGCCGTGTCAGTGTTCATTGCCTATAAATGCTGCAAAGAGTTAACATAAGTGGAATACACATTGGCAGTGTTATTCAGTGGGTAAAATAACTCAAAGCTTTATAATTTGGTATAGTAGCTTCATGTTGTCTGTTGATAGTGCAGCTCCCTCTTTAGATGAAATACATACTGGGCATGCTGGGGAATGAATGGGAGGTCAATTATTAATCTGAATGTATGTGTTTTCCTGTTTGTGGAATATTATTGGCTGAGACACTTATGATTAGCCACTTAGCTTCATCTGTACATATATGAAATCTTAGTGTCGGATATTCAAATTAAATAGCAGTAGTTGGTGAAGGTTAGAATTTGTTCTCTAACCTTTTTTAATTCAATGTGAAGCATAGAGCTTTGCTGTTCCTCAATCCTTGAAATGTGTGCCGCTTAGGAATCAAGAATCCTGCCCTGAAACACTTCATATCATGGATTATGTCACTTCCATGCGTTCTTGTTTCTGGCAGACAAGTCCCATGGTTCTTACACACTTTGATTCTATAGAAACAGTACATTAAATCGTGACAAAGATGCTTCAGAAAATAAGATTAACGGAAGTTCTATTTGGAAGAGTTGATCACATGGATGGTCACCCTATACCTATAGTAGAGAGAAAGACTAAGAAAGATTTCAAGTAAAATGGTTAACAAATTTAGACCTCAAATAGAATATAGTCATGTCTTTTGGCTACTATTGTAGATATTCTGTATTCAAAGTATTTTAATAACTAAATAAAGTTTTTTTAAGCTTATTGGAAAAAAGTCCCCTTATGAATCAATGGTTTCTACTAATTACACAAGTTAAAGGATTGTAGTTTGATGCCGTCCATCCTACAATGAACATTTTAGATGAACAGTTATTCATTCATGAGCGAAAGCAAATTGAATCATTTTAGATGCACAATAGAAAAAAAGGTTAAAAATAATGTCTTATTTATTTGCAGGTAATAGGCCTTATTACTCTCGTTAGGCTATAAAGTAAAATAAAAAGTAAAGTTGCACCAGCCGGGAATCGAACCCGGGTCTGTACCGTGGCAGGGTACTATTCTACCACTAGACCACTGGTGCTATTTGATATTGTAGGTGCCTATTGCATTACTACGAGCCTAGAAGAGACATTGGGAGTGCAAAACAAAAACAAAAGAAGAGTTTATGTAATCATTTGTGAAGTATGGTTAACGTTGTGTGTTGTGTGTTGTGGAAAATGGTCAGTAGTTAACAGAATTATTAGATGACAAGAACCAAAATCAAAAGTTATAGATGGATACTTTAATTAAGCATATCTCTAATTGTTACACCTCAACCACCAAGTGGTGTAATTGTGCATCATTCACACTTGTAAGTCCAATAACTATCATTTATAATCACTCATTCATGCATCTTCATCCAATAACTTCTATTTTTGTGACAATTGTTTCATGATATAGAACAAACTATCACTTACACATTTCCTACTTGGCTAGAGATTCAATCAATACTCTTCCCTCATTAGACTACACTTTCACATGCAATCATACAGTATCCAGCACCAATTACAATTAAATTTGCATCTCAAACACTAAAATACTCCTTGATCACTTCCAGTACCCTATTTGCTACTTCAGAACCAAACAACCTAGGAAAGCTTGAACCTAGATCAATCTCTATTGTCTTGTTTCTAATGATACTGTCCCTTTTTTTCAGATAAGCTCTTTCTTCCTCTCCTACTTCTCTCTTAGCACAAGCACAATGATCCAACCAGATGCTCAAAACTTGCTTCGATATGGGGTCCAAATGGTCCCTGATGATCTCCTCCATGCGCTCCCCTCCATCATTTTCTGTCTGAATACGAACCATTATAGCGGTAGGGGATGCGACGGTGCGGATGTAAAGGGAAGAAGAGAAATAAGGTTGAACCTCAGGAAGTGTTTCCAGGGCCTTCCTATGTTTATCAAGCTGTGTGTCTTCATAGAAAGTTTTGAGGTCATCTGGCCAAAGCACAAGGTCTTTCCTAGGAGGCAAATCAAGAATGAGAACTAGCATTGTTGGACTACTGCGAATCATTTCAAACACAAAATTTGGTGCATCATTTGAACTGTTTAGATAGCCTGAAAGACTTGTTATATCTAAGGATCCTCCTGTTGGTAGATCAGAGTGCACCCAGCTTCCCAATATGAAATCTATCTGAGACATACCAAAACAGGACCAAATTCAGAATCAAACAAATTATTAGTAGTGATCATGTTAGTGAAACTATCATTTTAGTCTTTGATGAAATTATACATATAATTCATATTGTTCCCTAATATTGCAAGCATCAGTCATGCTACTGATCATTAAAAGGTGCAAGAGGACAAAGAATAATTACTTTGAAGAACAATAGATGCCAGGACTTTAACAGTGTTTATTTCTAACACAAACTCAACATCATACAGGACAAAATTGAACATGCACAATGAAGGAAGCATTACTTGTACCAGTGAAATACTTGAAGATTGTACCAAAACACTGATCTTGTCCATATAAGATAAGTATATCATGATTGTACATCAAAGCTTAGACTACATAATTACATAAAATAGATGCATGGCGAATACCCAAGAGGATAAATAATAATTTAACAAAAAAGTAAAGATAAATATTGGGAAAGAGATGATAATTAATTTGTGAATGTAAAAAAAAAGAAGAATTGGAATAAAGAAAAATGAGAGGATAAGGGAGAATAACTGGGGAATGAGCATGAGCAGGTCTGATATGAAGTGAAGCTTGAGCAGTGGAAGTTGGGTTTTGGTAATACTGAACATTAGAGGGAAGCGTTGAAGGAAGAAGATCAGACTCAAAACGCTTCTCAAGTGTTGAAACAAGATCAAGCATTAGCTTTTTCTGTGGAATTGAAACAAAAGGGAATTCCTTGAATTTGCTGCCTCTATCATCCATCACAGAGTGAGACACAAAAAGTTTATGCTTTGATTTTGAAGATGAAGATGAAGATGAAGATGAAGATAAGATCGAGATCGGTGAGTGCAGGAAATGGTTACACAACATTATCACACGTAACTCACTCAAATAACTCTATCTACCTTAAATAATCAAATAAAAATCTATTCAACAAAATAGGAATCTACACAAATTATTACAAAAGAATTACCAAAAAATCATCAATATTTAATCTAATTGTATTTGTTTTGGCTTTCTAAAATAAACTCTCTAATTTGAAAAGCATAATTAGAAAACAAATACTTCAACACTAAATTTTATACTTTTCTTTTCTAACTAAATGCTATCAATATAGTGAACCCCTTTAATTATTAGACTTGTTCATTAACTATTATTAAAATGTGTGGAAAATCATAATGAGCATTATACAACTATTTTAACAATAACATTAACATTAAGAGATGTCATCTTATGTTTAGAGAGGAAGAAATAAATTATTTATTAAATAAAATTGTTATAACTTTTGTTAAAATCAATTTTGGATTTTTTCTACTGGACAAATTTGGGTGTTTATAGTCTCTCTATACAAAAAGGCTTGGCACATTTTGGAATCAGACAACAATGGTGGTAGTATTAATATTTGAATCTGTTGTGGTGTCTTGTTCAGTTGTTGATTTTGGTTTTGTTGAAGGCAAAAGTGGCTGCTTGGTATTTTCCTGAGATTGTTGCAAAGTGAATGTTGTGTAAAGTGACATTCCAGAGATAGCAACAACAGCCCCTCCAATGCTCACAATCCCAGGATCTGAGTTGAATATTAGATAGCCTCCAAGTAGAATCACACATGTTTTGAACTGTCCTAAAACAACATGAGTTGTAGCACAAGTTGCCCTGCATTCATTTATGATGTGATGTTAGATTGTTAGTTATCAAATCTTAACATCACTCTAGTCTCTAGCAAGGACCAACAATTATACAAGTAGTCTCACCCCAATGCCAATGCACCTGACCATTGTAAGAGAAAACCAAGCAAAGCAGATATCAAAACTGCACTTGAGTTGTTTACATTCCACTTGAAGGATAGAACTCCTGGTGGATCTATCCATGGCATCAAAGCTCCTAGGAAAAAAACTGTCACTGGGGTAGTTTTCCACATCAACCTACAATCACAAACTTTTAAGTCTTGGCAATTGGCAAATTAATTTTGCCATGGAGAAAGAATAAAACCAAGTACATCACTTCACATTTGTGAGTGGAACCAATCCTCTACTATGACTTTACCACTTTAAGAGGATATGATTCTTTGTGAGTACTCACCCTAGAGCTGTCCAGTTTCCTTGTTGTTGTAAAGTAGACCATAAAATCTTATTTATGGCACTTGGAATTATCCATACAATTGCAACCACAGCACCAAATAAATTGAACTCTATATCTGTTACAGTTGCAACTGCTACACCTGCTGATACCACAACCAAAGCTAAAACCTGCACCATTGCAATCACATGATTAGTGCATAAAAATAAAGATGGGGGTGGAATAGTCATTTTCAGCATATCTCATGACTTTATATAAGATAAGAAAATAAAAGGAATGGATGGTAAGATGCTTCACCTTTTTAAAGGAAATTGTTTTTCTGAAGAGTATGAACTCTGCAAAAACAATTGTTGGGGTGACAGCAATCTTAGCCATTTGGTAGAAACCAACACTGCATGAGCTGGATTGTTAAGAAACAGGAGAGTTCCAAGTCCTTAATTATCAAATAGAATTATAGATGTTAAAGCAAGAACATGAACCTGTTATACTTGAGGCTGGTGTTTGCAAGACCAGAGGCAAAAGCCATGACAGCTCCAAGTGCAAATAGAGAAGAGAATGGAGTTGTTTTAGTTGGAGGGGAAACAGGAAGCAAAGAGAGTGCCTTGAAAAATGCTAGGAGAATCCATGCAGTAATGTAATGAATAAATGTTAGGAAAATAGGGAAGTTGAAGCCAACTTTCCCCATCACCTGTTAACAAAGTTATACATAAGTGTGTGTGTACAATACATGCATGTCATTCTTCTCAACTTGCCATCAAGAATGTATGGAAATTGTATATACCAATTTGTTTGCCATGATAATCCCAACTGCAACCATAAAGTTGAAGGTCAATGCCACCACCGGTGGACAATATCTTTGTTGTTGGCGTTTGGCTCCTTCCGAGGTTCGGAGCTCATTGTAGAGTGAAGCTCTGAGCTCTTCCAATGCTCTACCTGATAATTTGAATCATTACAACTGGCATTAGCTGAAGAGTATTATTAGGAACAATCTAGGATATTGGTATCAATCTTAATGAATAATTTCAGCCATCAAGTCTGGTTTATGTTACACAAGGAAACAGAAAAGTTGAATTTTTCAAGATAAATTCAGTTCTGGTGACAATAAAAGAACTGCTTTATATAGTTCTACAGAAAAGGGCAGAAAGTAGAGAAGGAAGAGTGGAAACAAGACTAATATTTGAGACAAACCATATGGTTGAATTTCATATTCATTTCATTGATCTCATTTCAAATAATTTATGAAGTGGTTTTAAAAGATGATCAAAGGTGGTCTCTATGTTTGGAATTGGCAAGTGAGGAAATCAATCAAATTATAAGACAAAGATTCACTATCAGTTCAATCTAAATGGAAATTGGTTTGAGAAAGTCTATATGGTCATTTATCAGCAAGATCATGTGATGCAATTAAGAAATAATAACATTGTTATGAAAGTTAGACAAAAACTAGATATAAATAATGCAATGTCAACATAAAATTACTTGTTTGCTTGCCATATGAAACTCAAGTACCATGATATCTATATCTATAGATATATATATATATACATATATATATATATATATATATATTGTGTGTGTGTGTGTGTATAAATGTAAGCTAAGATTCAGAAAAGACCTGCTTCGCCAGCATCACTGTCCTTCCTTTTAATGAGTTTTCGTCCTTCTTCTCCCCACAGTGAGTCAAACCACCCCATACCAACCTCACTCATACATCACATATTTAATCAAAATGCTATGGAACCTTTGTAAAATACAAGTCTGGCACAAATACTGAAAGAAGGCAATTAAAGCAGAAAAAAGCAAAGAGAAAAAGGGTTATAGAAATATGAATTAATATGCCAAGTTTCTTAAAATACAATCAATGATTGAGGAGTGTGTAGGAAACATAAGATTGTGATAAAGAAAAAGAAAAAGAAAAGGAATGTGTTTTGCATTGTAGGAGAATAGTATTGATTAATTAATTGCATTGTGGTAACACGTGTCTGATTGAAAAGTAGGAGAAATAGATATAACAGTTGATTTACGAGGAAGGTAAGGTAACATCATAAAATATAGTTGTAGCATGATTAAGAAACAGTCAAAATACGTGTAGCAACAAACGTGAAGTACTCTTTCAGGTGAGATTATATCATCTAATGGAGCAAATGACACTCACTATATATAGCACAAGGAATGCATGAGAGCAACAAGTCTAAAACATACACACCACCACCTTTGAAATGGAATTATAGTCCTGTTATTGTTGCAGCAATTGTGTAGATTAATTATAATTCAATAAATGTAGGCAACATTAATATTATTTTATTGTTTGAGAAAATAAGTCCATGCTATATACTTGTCTTTTCCAAGTTGGAACACTAAATTATTATATTAAATATTTGCATGCACAAATCAAACTTGGTTATAACCATTAAACAGATAAAATAAAGATGTTTCATGCAACGCGTCAAGATCTTCTCATGTTATATGAAACAAGAACAAATACAGAAGATAGAGTTAAAACTGAAAGGCTTCAATTGTTCCCATGATGTGTCAATATTACTACGTTACACGTCCCACATGCCTTAAATGTCAAATTTGATTCAAATACGTTACAAACAACCTCAAACCATTTATTTTTCGTTAATTATGGGTTTTCTTCTCAATATAGAAAACACATGATTCATTTTGGTAACATGTTCAAACAACTTATTTTTAATCCATAAATATTTTCCAGCGTTGTACTTATCAAACTTTAGAATCTTCATTTCTTGGGATGAGGTGAGATCCCTAATATAAACTGTATTTTTTTAAACTTGATAGATCCACTTTTTTCAAAATTAAGTTAATATTGACCTTCAATTGATTTCTCTTTGTGCTGCTAATAACTAATAAACGTGTAAAAAGATATTTGAAATTTGTACACTTTGCACCATCCCTGATTAACAACACATGAGTTTGACTTTTACCTCGTAAATCTTTTTGGGCGTCTATTTTAGACTCCTCCACATTTGATTTTGAATTAGAAAATAAGATACTATACATGAGATATTTGACCACCAATTATACGTTTTCTCCCATAATTCAAATCACTTTAATGATTTATTTATTACATACTCGGATATAATCATAAAGATTAGAGGTTGCAATTTTGATTGCCATGATATGAACAAATAGTAACCCTTATAGCATTAGCCGACATATGTAACAGATAATCACTAAGACAGGCCTTATCCAATTGAATCTAGAAAGAAAAGAACTTTATATTATCTTTCATCACCATAATAAATAAACATATAAATCTTTGCATTTGTTCTATTATATAAGCTTATATTAGAGGAAGTTGGGCAACGGTTAACTTCCCTCCAAACCTTGTTTGGGATCAAGTCACATATCTTTCTCTTCTTCATATTCACCTTCAAGGTTCGTGTTCTTCAACATCTGCCTTGTCATATTACTTTTATTTTCTTGCTAAAAGCTTATGCTTCGTGCAAAATATATTTCAATTAAGGTACTTGTTCCATCCAATTGAGGTGCTTCAATTTCAAGTTCTCATCATATAAAGCTAACTTTTTTTGTGAAATTTCAGAAATACTGGAGCTTATCTTATAAGAATCACACAAGACTTGATTTCTGATACTTGTCTTTCAAGTTTGGAACTTTTTTTATTATAGACGAAAGGGGTATCCTTAATTTGTTTACATGAAGCTTGATTCAATGAATTCTAGGTGCTCCTTTCATTCAAGCAGCATGGTTTCATTGTCTTCAAATTCTGCACGAGGAGAAGAAGATAGAGTGGTTAGTGATCTAAATAGGCCTCTATCACACAACTTGGCGCCTTCTTTTTCGATTCGGATGGCTATGAGAATATCTAGAGCAAGGTGGTTTGGCTTCTTAAGAAGAGTATTTCATTACCAAAATGGACCAAGGTCACACCATGACACTAACCCTTTCGATTCTAGCATATGGATGATGCTGGAGTTCATTGCTTTGGTGGTGCAGATAATTATTACAACATCTACTTTGGCCATGTCAAAGAGGGAGAGACCTGTTTGGCCTATGAGGATATGGGCAACTAGTTATGATATTGGTTGTGTTCTTAATCTGCTGTTACTTTATGGGCGCTACCATCAAATATATTTGACTCCAGGAGATACTCTTAACCTTTCTGATCTGGAACATCAGAGAAACAATGAAGAAACCAGGTATGTTATCAACTTCTTCTATCTTCATCAAGTTTCTGTCAGTTTTATTATTAGTGATTAATAGTTAATCCGGTGCTAATGACACATGCTGAAAATTTGGCTAGAGAAGATTGACAAACCAATTGGATTACTAAATGTAGAAAAATACTAAGTATCAACTATCAAGTAACCATAAAGTCATGTTAATTGTCCCTTGAATAAGAGCTTGGAAGAATCAAATACTCTCACATGCCTTTTTCTTTTGAATTAATTCATGGTTTTTAGTGTTTAAACGGAGAAGAATCTGTTGTATCTAATTGTGTATAAAACATGTGAAAGATGAAAAGCCTAAGATGAAAATGATACCAACTTTTTTATATTAAAAGTTGCTTCAAGTTGACTGAATCCACATCCAATGAAAGAAAAATTTAGTTTCTAAACAGTATGAAATTGTTAAACATAGAAAGTACCAAGTAACCATAAAGTTATGCTAATTTGTCCCTTGAAAAAGAGTAAAATACCCGCACTTACCTTTCTCTAAATCAGTTTATGTTATTTACTGTTTAAACTAAGTAGAATCTTTTGTTTATTGCAACCTTTCCATTTCTAACCATGCAGTTTTATTTTTTCTTCTTTCTATGGTTAAATTTGAACATGTAATATATTTTGCACTATACAGGTTTCCACATTTAATGAATAAGTGCAAGACTTCACTTGAGCTTTTCTTTGCCATATGGTTTGTGATGGGCAATGTTTGGATTTTTGAGTCATCACGTTTTGGATATTACAATGAAGCTCCAAAGCTTCATGTGCTCTGCATCACCTTACTTGGTTGGAATGCTATCTGCTATTCTTTCCCTTTCCTACTGTTTGTGCTGTTATGTTGTTGTGTGCCACTTATTAATTGCATCCTCGGATACAACATGGTCTCTTCTGATAAAGGAGCAACTGATGATCAAATTTCACAACTTCCAAGTTGGACACATAAACATGTCCATACCAACTTAGAGCTTGTTGGCAATGATTCTGAAGGCTGTGAAAATTTGATTAATGAAGATCCTGTAAGTGACACCATTCTTTGTATAAAGAGTTAGTAATGCTACTACTCGTAAAACCAAAAAACACACAAATTTGCTACTGTATTTATTTACTTATGGTGTGAATTAATAAGTTTGTTCTGATTTGGGTGCTTCCAGGAATGCTGCATTTGCTTAGCCAAGTATAAAGAGAAAGAAGAAGTTAGAGAATTGCCCTGTTCTCATATATTCCATAAAAAATGTGTGGATCAATGGCTAAAAATAATATCCTGCTGCCCTCTTTGCAAACAAGGATTAGAGAGGACAAAATAGTTTGAGATATACATTGTTGATGTTACCCATAGTAGTTTATATTTCTCTTTTTTCCACATTGGTCATATGGTTACTAGAGTGAGTTTGTACATGTATATAATATAGCTCACCAGTTACCAAAACTACACTCAATATTTGGTTCTAAGGAGTGGATTGCATAATTGCCTATGCTATACCTATATGTTGTAATGGATGTATAATAAGGTTATAGGGTTGCTTGATATTTGAGTAATATGGACTCTATTTGTGTAAAGCCTAAAAGTATGATGTGTCCATGCAGTGTAAAAAAAATGATAAACTCAAAAGTAGCAGTAATTAAATATTTATCTTAAAGAATTTTAGATTCATATTTTTATACGGATCAAAACAATAGACATTTAACTAACGATATATTCATAAACATTGATAATATTAAACTTCAGTCAACTCCATCTCCATTCATAAGACATTTATAACTATTTCACACACTTTAAAAAAACAATAGTAAAAGATAATTGTAGTTGGGTCTAATTGAAAACTCTTCATTTCAATGTTTCTTTTACGTATATGTAAAATTTAAGAATTGAATCTAAAATTTGGTAGTTTTTTAATTTATGAAAAGGACCAGTATTAAAAATTGATATAAAGACGTATTTATTTGTATATATAAATTTATAAAATAATCATGAATTAGAATACAATGATATTAAATTTCATTATTGATATATTTCGTGTGAAGTTGTATTCTCTGTCATCAATGATATATCACTTTCTTCATCTTCATCTTGATCTTGATCTTGATTGAGTTGCAGTGATTATTGTAATTATTGATCAGAAACCCACACACCTTTCTTCATAATAACTATAATCTTCTACACACTCTGCTTCCAAGGTAACACCTCTCTTCACCTTTCTCTTCACCTTTCTCTTCACCTTTCTCTTCACAAATCTTACCATCATTCTGTTCTCATTAATTATTCTTAAGTGGGGTTCTTCACCCTTCATTAAATTTCTTATCTTTTATCCCTTTATTGTAGATCCACGATCTTAACATGCATATATGAATATCTGAATTACCTTCAAGTCTGAATCTCAGCGTTTGTAAATTTCGAATCTTTTGTTGTAGATCAGTGGGTTGGTGAAGGAAAGAATTAACTAATTACTTTTTCTCCGATTATTTCTTTTTTATCAGCACGAGTGAGTGGGAATTTTGGTAGCTATTAGGAGTTATTATTGGGAATTTTCAAGTCTGAAGGCTTTGCATAAACATGTAGAAACAATTACAAGCTTTCAAACTAATCATTCCTCCTCAGTGTTTCCATCCTCTTTCTTTCTATTCTTCTCTCCTCATCTTGTACTATTTTTTCCTTCAGAAAACTTTCATTCAAATCAAAAAATAATTTATTTTCATGATTTCATCATTCATGTGCTTCAAGGAGAAAGGAAGACAACAATACATAATTTACAGTCTTTATATTGTGAGTTATTTTAATATGATGCATTATGTAATTTCAAATACGTTCTAATCCTGGATAATCATAGAATTTGTTCTTTGGTGTCAAGTACTTTTTAATATCAGAATCTTCTGGATATTTAACTTCAATTGTTGTGCCAGATTTTGCTCCCAGTGGTGCCTCCAAATTTGACAGATCCTGCCATTTGGGATTGAGATCAACTGAATTTGGAAATGGTTAAAAGGTTTATTTTCCCTCTACCGACATATGATCACTTTATGGAGAATGAACAAAATGGAATATCTAATTGAATTGTTTTTTGGAACAGTTATGGAATGTTCTGATTTGCCAAAGATACTATCATGTTGCAGTGCATAGAGGGAATTTTGCATATATTTGCACCCATATTGCGATGTTGTGACCTTGATTTAAATAAGCAGCCAACAGGCCTCAAAGATCCTGAACTTCTTGCAAGGGAAACAGTGTGTATGTGTCAACCTTACTTTATGATTATGAAATAGATGCACATTATTTGAGCTTATGACAACTGTTTGTTTTGCAACCATATGCAGTCAGTGTAAGTGAAATAGAAGCACTTTATGAGCTCTTTAAAAAGATCAGCAGTGCTGTCATTGATGATGGGCTGATTAACAAGGAAGAGTTTCAACTGGCATTATTCAAGACAAATAAAAAAGAGAGCTTGTTTGCCGATCGGGTATTCCTTTCTTGTTATCTGTTTTAATGTCACTTTTTCTTTTATTAGATCAGGTTAAAACTTAAGACCCACTCAAATACAACAACAACAACAACAACAACCAATCCTTATCTCACAATTGTTTGTCATATACAACGGAAAATATTGTGCCTGTTTAATTCTAAATGGCTGAAATTTGGTTCTCCTCTTTCTTTTCTAATACCCACAAAGGTATTAAATGTATGCCATATTACTGCAAGGTGAAACCAAAATAAGGTCAGTATACTGTTAAATTACAATGACCTGTGCTTCAGTGAAACTTAATATTATAATGAATTAAATTCTAATATACCACTGTTAGAGGTTTTCTCACATGTTACCTTATTATTTTACACATTTTCAAGAAAAATCACTTTCAAGACCAATTTGTATGTTATTTACTGATACTTGCTTCATGTACATACATTGGTTCATATCATTCAAGTGTTTAGTATTTCATATAAGCTTCTTCCTCTATGCACTCTCTCAGGTATTTGATTTGTTTGACACAAAGCACAATGGGATACTCGGTTTTGAAGAGTTTGCTCGTGCTCTCTCCGTCTTCCATCCAAATGCCCCTATTGATGATAAGATTGAATGTATGTCATTTTATATTTTTTTATTTTTTGTTAATCATTATCTTGGAACGAAATTTCTGTGAAATGTAATATCTCTGGTATTCTATTGCTTAGAAACAGAGAAAATCTCTCATATTACAAGTGATGTTGCAGAACTTCGAGGGTCTACACCTCCCATTCCCAATACCTTAAGGCCCCAATTCTCACTACACAAATGACAATATGTCCTCATCTTCTAACTCCTCTCTTACTTATACGCAACAGGCCTTATTTCTCTAGCTATCCCAGCCCCAAACTAACTAACTCCATAAAGTTTCCTAACTGCGTTCTATCTAAATGACTAGCAGTTACCAAAATGGACCAAGGTCACACCATGACACTAACCCTTTCGATTCTAGCATATGGATGATGCTGGAGTTCATTGCTTTGGTGGTGCAGATAATTATTACAACATCTACTTTGGCCATGTCAAAGAGGGAGAGACCTGTTTGGCCTATGAGGATATGGGCAACTAGTTATGATATTGGTTGTGTTCTTAATCTGCTGTTACTTTATGGGCGCTACCATCAAATATATTTGACTCCAGGAGATACTCTTAACCTTTCTGATCTGGAACATCAGAGAAACAATGAAGAAACCAGGTATGTTATCAACTTCTTCTATCTTCATCAAGTTTCTGTCAGTTTTATTATTAGTGATTAATAGTTAATCCGGTGCTAATGACACATGCTGAAAATTTGGCTAGAGAAGATTGACAAACCAATTGGATTACTAAATGTAGAAAAATACTAAGTATCAACTATCAAGTAACCATAAAGTCATGTTAATTGTCCCTTGAATAAGAGCTTGGAAGAATCAAATACTCTCACATGCCTTTTTCTTTTGAATTAATTCATGGTTTTTAGTGTTTAAACGGAGAAGAATCTGTTGTATCTAATTGTGTATAAAACATGTGAAAGATGAAAAGCCTAAGATGAAAATGATACCAACTTTTTTATATTAAAAGTTGCTTCAAGTTGACTGAATCCACATCCAATGAAAGAAAAATTTAGTTTCTAAACAGTATGAAATTGTTAAACATAGAAAGTACCAAGTAACCATAAAGTTATGCTAATTTGTCCCTTGAAAAAGAGTAAAATACCCGCACTTACCTTTCTCTAAATCAGTTTATGTTATTTACTGTTTAAACTAAGTAGAATCTTTTGTTTATTGCAACCTTTCCATTTCTAACCATGCAGTTTTATTTTTTCTTCTTTCTATGGTTAAATTTGAACATGTAATATATTTTGCACTATACAGGTTTCCACATTTAATGAATAAGTGCAAGACTTCACTTGAGCTTTTCTTTGCCATATGGTTTGTGATGGGCAATGTTTGGATTTTTGAGTCATCACGTTTTGGATATTACAATGAAGCTCCAAAGCTTCATGTGCTCTGCATCACCTTACTTGGTTGGAATGCTATCTGCTATTCTTTCCCTTTCCTACTGTTTGTGCTGTTATGTTGTTGTGTGCCACTTATTAATTGCATCCTCGGATACAACATGGTCTCTTCTGATAAAGGAGCAACTGATGATCAAATTTCACAACTTCCAAGTTGGACACATAAACATGTCCATACCAACTTAGAGCTTGTTGGCAATGATTCTGAAGGCTGTGAAAATTTGATTAATGAAGATCCTGTAAGTGACACCATTCTTTGTATAAAGAGTTAGTAATGCTACTACTCGTAAAACCAAAAAACACACAAATTTGCTACTGTATTTATTTACTTATGGTGTGAATTAATAAGTTTGTTCTGATTTGGGTGCTTCCAGGAATGCTGCATTTGCTTAGCCAAGTATAAAGAGAAAGAAGAAGTTAGAGAATTGCCCTGTTCTCATATATTCCATAAAAAATGTGTGGATCAATGGCTAAAAATAATATCCTGCTGCCCTCTTTGCAAACAAGGATTAGAGAGGACAAAATAGTTTGAGATATACATTGTTGATGTTACCCATAGTAGTTTATATTTCTCTTTTTTCCACATTGGTCATATGGTTACTAGAGTGAGTTTGTACATGTATATAATATAGCTCACCAGTTACCAAAACTACACTCAATATTTGGTTCTAAGGAGTGGATTGCATAATTGCCTATGCTATACCTATATGTTGTAATGGATGTATAATAAGGTTATAGGGTTGCTTGATATTTGAGTAATATGGACTCTATTTGTGTAAAGCCTAAAAGTATGATGTGTCCATGCAGTGTAAAAAAAATGATAAACTCAAAAGTAGCAGTAATTAAATATTTATCTTAAAGAATTTTAGATTCATATTTTTATACGGATCAAAACAATAGACATTTAACTAACGATATATTCATAAACATTGATAATATTAAACTTCAGTCAACTCCATCTCCATTCATAAGACATTTATAACTATTTCACACACTTTAAAAAAACAATAGTAAAAGATAATTGTAGTTGGGTCTAATTGAAAACTCTTCATTTCAATGTTTCTTTTACGTATATGTAAAATTTAAGAATTGAATCTAAAATTTGGTAGTTTTTTAATTTATGAAAAGGACCAGTATTAAAAATTGATATAAAGACGTATTTATTTGTATATATAAATTTATAAAATAATCATGAATTAGAATACAATGATATTAAATTTCATTATTGATATATTTCGTGTGAAGTTGTATTCTCTGTCATCAATGATATATCACTTTCTTCATCTTCATCTTGATCTTGATCTTGATTGAGTTGCAGTGATTATTGTAATTATTGATCAGAAACCCACACACCTTTCTTCATAATAACTATAATCTTCTACACACTCTGCTTCCAAGGTAACACCTCTCTTCACCTTTCTCTTCACCTTTCTCTTCACAAATCTTACCATCATTCTGTTCTCATTAATTATTCTTAAGTGGGGTTCTTCACCCTTCATTAAATTTCTTATCTTTTATCCCTTTATTGTAGATCCACGATCTTAACATGCATATATGAATATCTGAATTACCTTCAAGTCTGAATCTCAGCGTTTGTAAATTTCGAATCTTTTGTTGTAGATCAGTGGGTTGGTGAAGGAAAGAATTAACTAATTACTTTTTCTCCGATTATTTCTTTTTTATCAGCACGAGTGAGTGGGAATTTTGGTAGCTATTAGGAGTTATTATTGGGAATTTTCAAGTCTGAAGGCTTTGCATAAACATGTAGAAACAATTACAAGCTTTCAAACTAATCATTCCTCCTCAGTGTTTCCATCCTCTTTCTTTCTATTCTTCTCTCCTCATCTTGTACTATTTTTTCCTTCAGAAAACTTTCATTCAAATCAAAAAATAATTTATTTTCATGATTTCATCATTCATGTGCTTCAAGGAGAAAGGAAGACAACAATACATAATTTACAGTCTTTATATTGTGAGTTATTTTAATATGATGCATTATGTAATTTCAAATACGTTCTAATCCTGGATAATCATAGAATTTGTTCTTTGGTGTCAAGTACTTTTTAATATCAGAATCTTCTGGATATTTAACTTCAATTGTTGTGCCAGATTTTGCTCCCAGTGGTGCCTCCAAATTTGACAGATCCTGCCATTTGGGATTGAGATCAACTGAATTTGGAAATGGTTAAAAGGTTTATTTTCCCTCTACCGACATATGATCACTTTATGGAGAATGAACAAAATGGAATATCTAATTGAATTGTTTTTTGGAACAGTTATGGAATGTTCTGATTTGCCAAAGATACTATCATGTTGCAGTGCATAGAGGGAATTTTGCATATATTTGCACCCATATTGCGATGTTGTGACCTTGATTTAAATAAGCAGCCAACAGGCCTCAAAGATCCTGAACTTCTTGCAAGGGAAACAGTGTGTATGTGTCAACCTTACTTTATGATTATGAAATAGATGCACATTATTTGAGCTTATGACAACTGTTTGTTTTGCAACCATATGCAGTCAGTGTAAGTGAAATAGAAGCACTTTATGAGCTCTTTAAAAAGATCAGCAGTGCTGTCATTGATGATGGGCTGATTAACAAGGAAGAGTTTCAACTGGCATTATTCAAGACAAATAAAAAAGAGAGCTTGTTTGCCGATCGGGTATTCCTTTCTTGTTATCTGTTTTAATGTCACTTTTTCTTTTATTAGATCAGGTTAAAACTTAAGACCCACTCAAATACAACAACAACAACAACAACAACCAATCCTTATCTCACAATTGTTTGTCATATACAACGGAAAATATTGTGCCTGTTTAATTCTAAATGGCTGAAATTTGGTTCTCCTCTTTCTTTTCTAATACCCACAAAGGTATTAAATGTATGCCATATTACTGCAAGGTGAAACCAAAATAAGGTCAGTATACTGTTAAATTACAATGACCTGTGCTTCAGTGAAACTTAATATTATAATGAATTAAATTCTAATATACCACTGTTAGAGGTTTTCTCACATGTTACCTTATTATTTTACACATTTTCAAGAAAAATCACTTTCAAGACCAATTTGTATGTTATTTACTGATACTTGCTTCATGTACATACATTGGTTCATATCATTCAAGTGTTTAGTATTTCATATAAGCTTCTTCCTCTATGCACTCTCTCAGGTATTTGATTTGTTTGACACAAAGCACAATGGGATACTCGGTTTTGAAGAGTTTGCTCGTGCTCTCTCCGTCTTCCATCCAAATGCCCCTATTGATGATAAGATTGAATGTATGTCATTTTATATTTTTTTATTTTTTGTTAATCATTATCTTGGAACGAAATTTCTGTGAAATGTAATATCTCTGGTATTCTATTGCTTAGAAACAGAGAAAATCTCTCATATTACAAGTGATGTTGCAGAACTTCGAGGGTCTACACCTCCCATTCCCAATACCTTAAGGCCCCAATTCTCACTACACAAATGACAATATGTCCTCATCTTCTAACTCCTCTCTTACTTATACGCAACAGGCCTTATTTCTCTAGCTATCCCAGCCCCAAACTAACTAACTCCATAAAGATTCCTAACAGCGTTCTATCTAAATGACTAGGAGTTACCTAATATAAAGCTTATAAATTAAGAAGGGTGTACAATTTGAATAAGTTCTTCAGTTTACTTGCGTTTAATAAAAAAACTTAAACCATATAATATCTTATTTCAGTTTCCTTTCAATTATATGATCTCAAGCAGCAAGGTTTTATTGAAAGGCAAGAGGTATTAGTCTTCTTCTTAAATCTGATCCTTTAGGTACTTGCTCCTTATTTGGGACAACCCTTATTTTTTTGGCTTTTTGTTTGTAAAGGTGAAGCAAATGGTAGTTGCCACACTTGCTGAATCTGGCATGAACCTATCAGATGATGTTATAGAGAGTATAATTGACAAGGTGCTGAAACTTCCCTTGTGACATTAGGACTTTTCTGTCACTTATATTAGTTCTGCTGTATATTTTGTTTTTTCTCTGGTCATCTTTTAACATTTGAATTTGGATTTCTTCAGACTTTTGAGGAAGCCGATACGAAACATGACGGCAAGATTGACAAGGAGGAGTGGAGAAGCCTTGTTTTACGCCATCCTTCACTTTTGAAAAACATGACCCTTCAATATCTCAAGTAATTTTTTTAAGTTATAATTTCTTTGTCAACTTTTGTGTATACATTTTCCAAAATGAACAGAACCAGTTAGCATAATCACTCAAGATAAGCACTACCTTTGGGCTAATAGCATTAAACAAATGGGTGAGAGATCTGATATGATCTCTTCTTCCTTGTAAAAATTTTAAACTATGCACAGGATGGCATTTATATGTGCCACACTGCCACTTCAAATTTGATTACTATAAATTGAATTTAGTATTCATATAAAATAAGCTGCAAAGAAAAAAGATAGGAATAGGAAATCACTTTATATTGAAGGATACTAAATTGCTTTGGAGGATACTAACTATTGCTTTAGTAATTTAACTATTGTTGGGTTTGTTATTTATTTGACTTTACATACATGATACTTTGATATGGCAGCAGTGAACTTTTTGTTTTTTGTGGGACTTCTTTAACATCCATTTTTTAATGTGTTTGAGCAGGGACATCACCACAACATTCCCAAGCTTCGTATTCCATTCACAAGTAGATGATACCTGAAGCTTCAATTATTTACTTGATCTTTTCAGAGACTCCTCTTATGTAAAAAAAGACATATCAGGGAGATTCTTTAATTTTTTGTGCAAGTGGTTTTATATTTGGAAAAAACATATGCATATTTTGGTTTTGTTGAGGATTCATTTCAGTGGTTGAACCTTGTCCAAATACATATTATTTATTGTTTCGAACACCCTACTTTTCCTATTCATATTGACTGAAAATATTGCAATGTTAACAACCAAACTGATATTTTTGCAACTCCTGGGATCATATTGAGTGATGATATCAATCTCAAAGATAAAGCTGACTCATTACTCGATCTTCAACTCTTTTTACAAAAGTTGAAGACATAAACTAAGTGCCCCAATACTTTTTCAAGAGTCTCCATCATGAAGATGCTAATCTATAAGGTGCGGGAGATGAAGTTTAACTAAGACGTGGATTGTATGCATGTATATAAATATTCAATGCAAGCATATAAATATATACATGCATGACCATGAATTGAAAATCTCAACTCAAGGTTATTAAAACCCATGTTAACCCTGTAAACATTTGATAATACTCAACTCTGATTAAATCTGTTTTCATTAATTTTAAATATAAAATGAAAAACAGTTTGAGTATCAAGACATAAAATAACATATTTTTGCACCAACTGAAACTTCCAATAAGATAAAGAAAACAAACAGGTGATCTATGTCCTGTAACTACATAAACTGTGCCCAGGAAAGTTGCACCAAACTTGTGACCATCAGAAAATAAATTTAAAAAAGAAAAGAGTGTTCCTCATTCTCACTAGTAGTTTATGAAAAGCAGATTTAATAAACTTCTTCCATCTTGCTACCCTGAAGAGGGGGTATGTGAGCAATACAGAAAATGGACAGTCTTGAACTCCAACTGACCCTCAACACTAAAATGGTATATCAACTAGTTCTCCAAGCATACAGAAAATGACAAAAACCTCTACTAAATGGACTCTCCTCTCCTAACTCATCTTTGCTTCTATCTTCCCTTTTTTCATGGCATTCTCTACTATTAGGATAACTATTTGCTTCAAAAAAGTCTGGCTTGAAAATAAACAATCCTGGGCCAGAACCAATCTCATTGAACAACCAATCATGCACATCCCAAAATATCTGCACAGGCAAATTATTCATCATCACTATTTCATTCCCTCTAAATCTCCAATTCAAGTTCATTATTCTACTTGCTAACATCCCGTCTATGCTAATCCACATTTCTGGATCATCAGGCCCAGAAAGAGAGGTCTCAATCACAATATCATTTTCTCTTTTACCCTCTTCCAGCATAGCTCTCGTACAGAATACCTTCTTTCCATACACATTCTCTTTCTTGCACAACAAGGTAACATCTTCTGATGAGGGTTTTGATCTGGTTCTTCTATAAGCATCCTTTGCTAAATCTCCCAATAACAGAAGTAGCTCTTTCTTGCAAACCAAGGCAACATAATAACATGAGCTAGGCTCTGGACTAGTGGAGAAAATGGCATGCCGAAAATCCCAGAATATATCTACTCGCGCGCCATCTATTTCAAATGATTTGAGACCTTTTTTTCCCCAAGATTGTCCAGATTCCAAATCAATCTTACATGTGTGCTTGTTTTCTTCAGAACAGATTTTTTCCACACTCATGGAAAGGCTGTGTTCTGTGGTACTCTTGCACCATGTCACTATTATACTGCGATTCAACTCTGCCACTTTGGTTTCATAGACAAATATGACAGCATGTTGTTGAAGGGCGCCTTTCTTTGTGGCTTTATCATTGTAAGTTATCTTATTGGATTGTGGCTCTGGAATGGTTAAAGGCACAATTTCTACATGAGGTTTAGCCATTGGCTATAAATAACTATGATAAGTTTGGATTGAACCTTCAAATGTGAATATGATTTGACTCTTAGTCCTAACCTTTTGCTTCCAATGATTGTTTTGTTAAAGAGGGTCATAATTGACATACCCACAAATGCTGCCTAGAATAATGAAGAACCGTCATCATCTTTAATCCCTTGTAATATCAAAACCAGAAGAACTTCATGTTTGACATAAGATAAGATTGCAAGTGCAAAAAAGTGGCTACAAAGAGGAGTTCTTAATCAGAGGTTGAATTTCCAAATGAAGGAAATGGTGTGCAATAGCTATAACATTCAGAAATAGAAGAAAATTAAGACTCAGCTTTGAGGAATAAAACCTATGCTGAGGTTGTAAATGAGATGTCAAAAACCAGAAGTTTCTTCTCCTTATTGACTTTAACTATAAATGGATCAATATCTCCTCTTGTAAATGAACAAAATTTCATTGCTAACTTTGTCTTTACCAGAGCCACTATTTGCAAGATTCTCAGCCATAATAATTATAGTAAATGTCACATTTGGAAAAGGCCAACAATACAAGGTTCTATAATTATTAATAACAAAGAATTGAAGTCTGATTGGGATATTCTTACAAACTTTTTTTAATATGATTTGGAAAATAATTCTTAAGGTAAGTCTTGGTGACCAGAAGGTATAGGTTCAAACTTTTGGTCACGAAAACATGCAAGGGAAAGACATAATCGTTTAATTTCACATTGTAATATAAAGAGCTTCTAGCATATGTTACACCAGTAATGAAATCATTTTATAAGTATTCTTCAGATACATATTGATTTTCATATGAAGTAGTTGTAACTCATAACTATGACTTCAATAAATTTGTGTATATCTTATCCTTTATCTTATAACGAAACACCTAAAAAACCATCACAATTCACAAGCCCACACGCTTTTACCGAAAGAGGACACATCCCACCGTTTGATTCCTTTCCCTAATTTTATGTGGAATAATAAAATCGAAAATTTAATTTTTCTAAACAATCATCATAAAATTAATTGACAAAAATCAAGTGGAAGCACTATCCCCTTTCCATTTTTCTGATGAAATTAGAAAATACTCAACCTCACATAACAAGTGTGACACATTTAACATTCACTTCATTCAATCGGATATGAGATTTAAATGATTATTTGATTCCACATTTGTAGATACTACTGTAAATCTTAGGGTTCTGATCTTGAAGACTTACATAAGATAATACTGAACAAAGATAATATTGAAGACGAAGATTAAGAGCATAGGAAGATGAAGGGTACATTATAAAATGAACGCAAAAATAATAATAATATCATTACGAATAGCAAGTTTAACAAATATTTAAAAATAAAGTCTAAAAAGTATTATTAAGAAGAAAAGACATGACTAGAAGAATGGCGGCGGCGCATAACCGAAGAAGGGCCTTCCTCCACCGCAGGAATCACAGTAACTAACAGTGTCCTTAATCTTGTGGAATCCATGCTTGAACACACCGAAACCAAATAACATTCCAATCGTGATCACCACCACAATTAAGCAGATGCATAACATGCAAACCTTCCCTGGACAACACATATCTCACTAATAATCAATAAGGGATTGTTGATGATAAATTCAGAAGATAATGCACAATTTATAACACAGAAGAAGAACAAGTGTTGGAGTCTCTTTCACTTGTTTGAAACGTTTCAACGGTTTTGTTCTCTCTCGCTTATAAGGAAAGCTAATATCATCATAACCTTTAACCCAAAAATGACAAAGCCAAATCTCTTTATAATTAAATCACCACTTTTTTGTTTTGGTAAAACAGAAAATGAACACGTTTTACTATGTTAATTTTACATTTTTTTGTTAGTGGATAGTTATTTTACTATTGTTATTTTTACTATTGTTAATTATTTTACTTTTCAAATAATTAGTTTTCACAAAAATGGTGAAGGTTAGAGTCCGTTACAACAAACGCTTGTGAATTGGGATATAGAGCCTAAAAATTTGGTGATTGGTCGATGGTGAAGTTGGCTAATCACTTACCCGTGAAAGATACCACCTACTTAATCCAATATAACGTCTATTTCTTTGTGTTTCAATCATTATAACTTATTGTTTTTAATCCAATATAAAAGTAAGTTTGGGTCCAATAACATAAGGCCCATACATTATTAGCTTATTGGACAAACACTCAAGCATTAAGATCAATAATTAAAATTGCTAACGTACAAGACAGGGTTTCAATAATCTCTTCTCTTCTACTATTATTGAGTATATTTTATGTGATTCCAACAAATAGGCTTTCAATATTTTTTGGATTACTTGACTACATGATTGTATATAGCACATTTTAGCAGCATGTCACATGTTAAATAATTCAACTAAAACAAAGTATTCAAAATTATATAGTTAACATTCATAATTACAATTCTTAACTTCTAGCTTATGACACATTAAAAAAAGCTCTTTTGTTCAAGTGTGGAGAGATACGAAATGGGAAAGGCATGAAGAAAACGAAGAAGAAGAAAAAAAGGTCAAAAATATAATAACATTCAACTAAAATGGGGATCGATTCTACTATTTTAGATTTTTTTTTTTTTATACATTTTTGTCAACGATAAATTTGTTAAAGTCTCTACCAGCATTGGTCCGTTTCCCAATTTCGGGTCTGGTACAACCCACAACAACCATTCATCGACACCAACTCCCGGTTACCACCGCGTGGCGTCGTTAACGATCGATCATACATAGCTCTCGCTGCAGGATCCGACAGCGTTTCATACGCATCATGAATCTCTATAAACACCCTCTCGTTCGATTCCGACCGCCGCACCAATGAATCAGGGTGATACACCTTCGCCAGGCTCCGATACGCCGCCTTTATTTCCATCGCCGACGCGTTCTGTTTGATCTGGAGCACCTCGTACAGCCTCGACGGCCGGCGTGATTCCAATGACCTTGCCGACATCGCCGTGAAAGATCGGTTTGAATGGCTGCATTTCTTGGGAAGCCGTAGGGGTGCGGCGGATAATGAGAGATTTAGAGTTCCGGTCATCGTGAACGGTTGTTTTTGGGGTGAGGGTTAAAATGGTAATTGGAAATGTAGCACCCGTGTTGTGTGTGATCGCGCGAAGATAGGTGTTTAGCTTAGGAGAGGGGCATTTATATGGTATAGACTATAGAGCAAAATAGACAAGGGTGAAGATGTCATTTAAGTTCATTTGAGTGGACCTAATTGGTGAAGAGTTTCTAGAACCATGCCTCCACCTCATTTGAATAGGATATGTTAATATAATACTGGAAAATGGTATAAATTATTATTATTCAACAAAATAAATTAACGTTGAATTGTGTATGAATAGTATAAATTATTATACTGTAGCTATTAAACTTAATTTAAAGAAAATGGTAAAATAAAATAAGATGCAATGTAGTTGACAATTGTAATTTAAGAATGATGGTTGAAAGTGCGATTCTCTTTGTGATTTGAGGAGAAAACGCCAAGAAAGTGAAGCCATAGGGGTTCAAAGTTTGTTGAATAATGCTCTTGAATTCTGGAATGGGAATATTGTTCTTTTCTTTTTTAATTGTCCATTATTATAACACCTAAACAAGCTAAATAGTTAGCAAATCTTTAGGTTCATATTTTGAAGGTTTTGGTGATTTTTTTATAAAATATATTCAAAAGTAATTACTTCCAAATACAGGTATAGATTGATTGCCATCCAAGTTTCCTTCTAGAAGCTCTTATCCATGATGGCATGATGGAATCACAAAAAAACCATGTGGACCCCACATACACCAACATTGTGATTGAATGCACAGGAAAAAAAGAAGGAAGTGGATCCCCTTTTTTGATAAATTAAATCGTAGCAAATCAATTTAATGGTAATAACATCAACAAAATATATGGTGTAAAAGTTGAGCAATGAATTTGACAGAAAAAAATCTTAAAAAGTAATAAATAATGTTAAAAAGAGAAATAGAAATCAGCAATGTGTGAGAAGTTTGATTTTATTTTTGTGGAAGAGTATGTTATATATATGTATGGTTGAGAAGTTTCCATAGTGTGTTAGAATTGAGTGGTGTAAATGGGTCAGAACACCCCATTGCTGAATGAAGACCACATATCTGGTGGTGTGAAAAGAACAGGTTAGTGTAGTTTGTATGATGTTTGGATTAAGGTTTGAGTGAGATATGAAGATGTATGTATGTGTTTATAGGGACAGTATGGAGTGCAGTGGCACACATAGTGACAGGGGTGATAGGATCAGGAGTGTTGTCTTTGGCATGGAGTATTGCTCAACTTGGATGGCTTGCTGGATCTTTCTCAATACTCATTATTGCTTCTACTACTCTCTTCTCTTCTTTCCTTCTTTCCAATACCTTTCTTTCTTCTCTTCCTCATACCACTCCTTCCTATCTTCATCTTGTTCATTTCAATTTAGGTAACACTCTTTTCTATTACTTTTTTATTAATACCCAACACTACTTTTATTACTACATCATGCCTCATTTGTTACAGGAGTAAGAAATGGAAGGCTTTGTGGTGTTCTTGTGAGTATAAGTTTATATGGTTTTGGAATTGCCTTCATCATTACATCAGCTATCAGCATAAGGTCTATCTACATATTTTACTTTTTCCTCTTATCATAATTCCACATCTTACTATTTGTATTTCTGGATGCAGAGCAATTGTTAATTCAGACTGTAACAACATAAAGGGTGGAGCAGCTTGTGAATCTGTAGAAGCAAGTTTTTATATCTATATGCTGCTTTTTGGGGTTATCCAAATTGTTCTGTCACAGATACCAGATTTCCATAACATCAAATGGCTTTCTGTTCTTGCTGCAATCATGTCCTTTGCTTATTCTTTCATAGCAATAGGGCTTTCCATCCTGCAAGTCTTAGGTATATATATATACATACATTACTGTTTACCCGCACTCCTTTTTATATGCACATTACTCTAGACAGAATATCATTACTCGTATGATTATTGGTGTCTTTTCCCCAGGCTCATCATGACTGGCTTTTGCATTAACACATTAGTTTTTGGTCCAATACATGTACATAATTTTATGCTAAATCATTTGCTCAGAAAATGGACATGTTAAGGGTAGCATTGAAGGAATCATCGCCACTAGTGCGACCGAAAAGCTATGGCTTGTTGCTCAAGGACTCGGTGACATATCATTCTCCTATCCATTCTCAACAATTCTTATAGAAATACAGGTATCTACACTGCCATATCAGATAACTAAACAATCTTAATGGCTGATTGATAAAATATCATTGAATTCTCGAAGGATACTTTGAAGTCGCCGCCACCAGAAAACCAAACCATGAACAAGGCCTCAACAATATCAGTTGCCGTCACAACATTCTTCTACCTTGGTTGTGCATGTGCTGGATATGCAGCCTTCGGTAATGATACACCGGGAAACCTTTTAACGGGGTTCGGATCCTCTAGGTTTTATTGGCTTGTAGACTTTGCCAATGCTTGTATAGTGGTTCACATGGTTGGTGCATATCAGGTAACATTATTATATAAACATATCACTGACAAATTTTAATATGTTGCTCCCATTTTCTATCTTAATTCCTACACCCTCCATCACTTGTCCCCAAGTAGCATGTTATTCAGGCTATCTTATCTTAGAAATTAGTTTATTTTATTTTAGAAGTTAGAAACTTTAATATTATCTTCACTCATTTGACCTTTTTTTACCCTTTAACTACTTCCTTTTTTATAGTAAAGAAAAAGTCCTAGCTAGCACACAGTGTCAGTTCTACTCTCATTACATGCCAATGTATAAGATGACCATTGTTATATAGTATTATACAGAATTCTGCACGTTCACTTAACTTTTGTATCATTTACATTGTTTTGGTGCAGGTGTACAGCCAGCCACTTTTTGCCAATGTTGAGAATTGGTTCCATTTCAAATTCCCACATAGTGAATTCATGAATCACACATATACACTGAAGCTCCCCTTGGTACCAGCTTTTGAACTAAATTTTATGAGGCTTTCTTTCAGAACTACTTATGTTGCTTCAACCACTGTGATTGCAATGGTTTTTCCCTATTTCAATCAAATTTTGGGAGTTTTGGGTAGCATAACCTTTTGGCCACTAACCATATACTTTCCAGTGGAAATGTACTTGAATCAGTCCAGTACTCAAGCGTGGACTGCTAAGTGGATCATGCTTAGGACTTTCAGCATTTTTGGCTCAATGTTGGGATTGCTCACTCTCATAGGATCCATTAAAGGAATAGTAACTAAAAAAATAAGCTGAGTTTAAGACTACTCTAAGAATGGAGAAATTTGATTCAGGTAGCATTCCTTTTCTTTCCCTTTGAAATTTCACATCAAACCCTCAGACAATGTATCTCCTATTTACATCAGTGTTGGCTTCCACTCTCATATCATGCTATCTAATTTTGTAGGCATCCTTCTTACCCAGTTTTCAATAAAGGAAGGGAAAGGTGAACCTAAGATTGGATGCCTTAGCAAGTAAAGGACAAGAAAAGATACAGTAATTTGGAAAGGAACAATGAAAGTCAATATTAATATAGTAGCTATTGGATCCTGCCAACTTAATATTAATATCTCCTTCAGTGGCCAAGTGACCTATCATTGCTATATATTTCCCTGCTCTCATTCTTAATTGCTCATATCTATTCCTTATAATGTACTCTTCCAATCTTGATGGTATTGGATCAAACTCCTCTTCCAATTCATCTACACTTGTTGTATAAGCATGTCACAATTTCAGTGTGTATCTCTCTTTGTCTCTGAGTGACAGACACATACATACAGAGACTGAGGTTGAATTGATTAACATCAAACCCATGCAAAAGCAAACACATAAGGAGAAAAATACAATCCATTACATAAATTAGATGAAAGATTGCATTATCTCTATAGATATATCATTCTTTCTCTTTATATTTTGCTTGCCTGCTTATACTTTTTATCACAACAAGGTGTTTCTACTAAGTATATCAAAGATATATCATTTTGCATCCCAAATTATTGTGGCTATTGTCATTCACTTTGATTATTATTAATATTATAACCCTTTTTATAAACTCCATTATCGATCATAATCTTTTTATAGTAAGTGTATAATTTTTTTTTTATATTAATTAATAAAAAAAGTAAGCAATGTAATATAGAAGGTAGTTTAATAGAACAAAAAAGTTGAACCAAAAATATAAATGACCATTTGGCTCCTTTTGAAGATGTCTATCTACCACTAGCAATTCTCCAAACCATTATCCAACTTTGCACTAACCTCTAACTTCCTCCATACTACTATAAATTAAATTAAAAAAAATATCCAACAAAAAATAGCATTACTTAAAAAGAAGGGGAAAAAAAGGTGAATTTGGTAATGCACACACGGTGCATGTTAGCATGTTCCAAGCATGGTGGTAATAACAGAGTTAATTTGCAGTATTCTAAAATTACCATTTTAATTTATAATAATCCGAATTTTTATTTTTTCTTACCCTTCTCATCGGCGATTGTCTGAATCTCCTATTCATCGCCGCCACCATTTTCGCATCTTCGATTTCCTTCAAATCCCACTTTCCTAGTATAACAAAGTCTTCACCTTTCTCTATTTACCACTGTTCCTTCAAATCGGGTTTTGTGTTTCCCTGTTTCTTCGTGCACTCTCTTTTTCTTAAGCTTCTAACTACACGTGCCGATCTGGGTCTTCTTCAACTACTCATTAGCAGTTCAAATCTCTGTGAGTTTTTTCTTTAAATTTAATTTAATTTATGTGCTTATTTTCATCGCATCTGTTTTTTTTTTATTAATTATGAGTGCAGATTTTGGGGCTCTTGGTATAAATTTTTTCGATCTGTGCGCAAGTTTCGCGTTTTATCAAATTATGCTGAATTTGGTTGATAATTGAATGTTGGGTCATTTCCCACCTATTGATAATTGGATTATTAATTTTGAAATCAGAATTGTTTTGGGAAGTAGCCAGGAAATTGAAGTTTCTATTTTTGCACCAATGTTTTATGAATTTTAATTGGAAGATGGAAAATTATGTTGCAATCAACTGAACACTGTGATCCACCTAGTTTATGAATTTGTGTTGCTGGATCTCATATCCAAGTTTTGTGTGTGAACTTTAAAACTAGTATTACTTACTTGTTTCTTCCATTCCAAAACTGCCAGCAGATATGCAAACAAGGTTGTATCTGATATTAGAAACTCTGTTGGACTGGTCATAGTTTCTGTTGCACGAGTTTAATTGTTAAGTGGCTTGATTACTACATGGAAGAAAACAAAGAGGAGGCACTTAAAGCAATAGAGAATGCTGAGAAGCGATTTGCTCAGAGGGACTATGTTGGTGCAAAAAACTATGCTTTGAAGGCTAAAACTCTTTTTCCAGGATTGGAGGGTATATCTCAAATGGTGGCCACATTTGAAGTTTACATTGCTTCTGAGGTCGCACATAATGGTGAACTAGACTATTATTCAATTCTCAGATTAAAACCTTCCGCCGATACACAGGCTGTGAAGAGACAGTATAAGAAGTTGGCAGTGTTGCTTCATCCAGACAAGAACAAATGTGTCGGAGCTGATGGGGCATTTAAGCTTGTTTCTGAGGCATGGGCATGGCTTTCAGATAATGTGATGCGCAGTTCTTATGATATCAGGAGAAATGCACAGTTTGATGGGATTTATCAAAAAAATATGTCTTCTATTCATGCTAAAGGTTATGACAAATGTTCCAATTCATCAATATCTCATGGCAGGCCTGACACCTTTTGGACTATTTGCACCTCTTGCAAGGTTCAGTATGAGTATCTGCGCAAGTATGTAAATAAAAAGCTTTCATGTAAGAACTGTCGTGGTACTTTTGTTGCTGTTGAAACTGGGGCAGCCCCAGCAAATGGTTCGTTCCCATATTGTCCCTGGACATATATGCAAGGAAATGGTTATGAAAGCCATTCATATGATGGAGTTACGTTTCTTCCAACCAGTTCCACCTATATCAATGGCAATGGGGTCACAGGATACCATTCTGGGCATGGATATGAGTACGTTTCAGATGTTTCGTTTCAATGGAACTCTACTGGACTTGTCAATCAAAATGGATCAACTACTGTATCCGCTGATTCTGTTTATCAGGCTAATGGAAATGCAAAGAGGGGAAGGCCAAAAGTCAAATCTGAAGTTGATGGAAGGCATCACATGGCTGACACTGTGGTTGACTTCAACTCAGTTGTACCACCCTCCAGCAATGAACCAGCAGAAGTTAAGCTAAGTAGACCTGACAAGAAAAGGAAAGTTGTTATGGGGGTGGGTTTCAGAAATGGCTCTGAAGACAAGGGGTCCAAATGCTCTTCAGATTCAATAGTGGCTAATGGAATTGGACGAGGCCAGAAGCTTTCGTACACAAGTGAAGTTCAAACCAAACAGTGTAACATGGCACCAGCATTTGACGCAAGAAAGTTATTGATTGAGAAAGCCAGGAAAGAAATCAGGAAGAAACTGGAAGAGATGAAATTATCGTATAATGCTGCAGCTACTGCTGCTAATGAGAAAGAAAAATCACAAGCTGAAGATGGTCAAGTCAGAAGAGAGACATGTAGAAGAACAATTCTTAATGTTCCTGGTCATCAACCTAAGCATGGGAAAACTGCTCCAGTCTCAATAACTGTCCCCGATCCTGACTTCCATGACTTTGATAAAGATAGGTCAGAGGAATGCTTCAAGCCGAAGCAAATATGGGCACTATATGATGAGGAAGATGGAATGCCACGGTTGTATTGTTTGATCCGTGAGATAATCTCTGTCAATCCATTTAAGATTCATATTAGTTACTTGGGTTCCAAAACTTATGGCGAGTTTGATTCAGTAAACTGGATTGATTCAGGTTTCACTAAATGTTGCGGAAATTTCAGGGCTGCAAATCCTGATTTTGTTGAGCAAGTTAACATTTTTTCTCACGTTCTAAGCAAGGAGAAGGCTGGTCGAGGAGGATGCATTCGCATATATCCGAGAAGTGGAGATATTTGGGCTGTTTATCAAAATTGGTCACAAGATTGGGCCAGATCTACTCCTGATGAAGTGAGGCATCAATATGAAATGGTGGAAGTGCTGGGTGATTACTCTGAGGAACTTGGTGTTTGCGTTTCACCCCTAATTAAGTTAGCTGGATTTAAAACAGTGTATAAGGCGAATACAGACAAAAGTGCAATTCAATGGATACCAAGAAGAGAAATGTTGCGCTTTTCGCACCAAGTTCCTTCTTGGTTGCTGAAGGGTACAGAGGCAAGCAATTTGCCTGAAAGGTGTTGGGATCTCGATCCGGCTGCAACTCCAGATGAACTTCTTCATGCTGCACCTACAGAAGCAAATGGTTTGTAGGCTATGTATGCGTTTGTCAAACAATCATTTAGATTGCACTTTAAGCATTCTTCCCACAGCATTTCAGATTTAACAAGTACACAATGTCACACCTGGTTAGAGACTAGTGAGCCATTAATCACGGATGTATTTATTTTTAGAGATTAAAATTTTATTTTGTGACATTTTCCTTCAGATCTAGTAGTGATTGCCCTTTAAGTGGAGTTTGTTGTTGCCATAGGAGGTTTAATGTAACTCGTGCAAGAGATCATCAAGGACAGATTTTTATCTAGGTCTGCCTACTTGTAAGTTGTAACTGTATTTCTGTCTAGTCGTTAATGGTAAAGAATTCATTTAAATTGAAGGCTGAAACCTATTTTAGATCCAACAACTTAAGAGAGAGACCAAAAAAGTTATAAGAATCAATGAAGAGATTTAATGTTTGTGTACCGGTTGGGGTTTCTGCGGGATTTGAACTCATGTACTCACATTTTATGCCGACTCTTGGAGATATGAAGAGAGATATTTGATTGTAATTTGTAATCTAAGTCTTAATTTCACTGTGGTTTTGTTGCTTCACTCAAGAAATGGTAAAAGAAGTTTGAGGACCTGCTCTGAAACATGTTATTTAAGTTTCTTTTTTTGGAAGGGAGTTTTAAAAATATCAAATGTTTGGCGTACATTTATCTTTGGTATTGATTGAATGCTAAATATTTGAGCAGTGCAGTGCAAGTAATGCCTTGGATAAGGTGCAGTTTGTGAGTGTTACAGAGGCTGAACTTATGAAGGATGCACTTGATTTTGATAACCGACAAAGGTGTATCGTATCCTTTAAAAGGTGACAACAACTATTGCTTACATTCAGAGGGACTAAACATACATCAGAAATAAAATAAACAATAAACAACAAGCCTTAGTTCTATTAATGCTCTATCATGCCAAGACAAAGCATCAATCTTTAAACATGAGAAGTAAAATAGTAAAAAAATTCAATGTAGTTTTGTAAAATTGGAAAGCAGGTTGCAGGACAACATTATGAAGTAGTAGCCTTCGACTGAGATCATAAAACTGTAATGCTCTTCTAGTTATTTCAAGTTGGGATCAGGGATTGAAGTCATAGTGACATGAACCATGACCTGCACAAAATATAAATAGTAACCACTCACAGGTTATAATATCACATTTATCTACACTGAACTAGTTGACAAGAAAATAAAAAGTTAAGCATAGGTTTTAGCTCGGTTTCTAAAACTTATGCTTAATTTAACTTGAACGTAGGAACATAAGAAGCAACAGCACATGTGTTCTTAGCTTTTAAGAATTGTTCTTTGCAATGTTCATTGTTGTGGGCATTCTTAGAGGAAGCACATACTCTTGTATAAGAGCAAGTTCTTAGCTTCAAAGTAGCCTATGACATAATAAACAGTTTAATATGTGGCCCCAATTTACTTTGAACATTTAATTATATATTTTAAAATATAAAAGTATAGGTAGATTGTGTGACATATTTAAGAATCATAGTGAAGTAAAAAAATAGTTGATTTTTTAGCTTATGGCAAAGTGTAGAAAATAAAAAATAATGTATGGGTTCCAGTTAATAATAAAAGATGTGTTCACCACAGTTGTTGATTTGATAAGATAAAAAAAACACAGGCACATGATTTTGCCTAGTCGGACGCATTATAATATGCTTGTGAATGCTTGTACCAGGGTGCAGTATAACTTGACTTGTTTTCCAAGTAAACTTTTCCCTCTGTTGTTGCCATAATTCATGCTAAATATTCCTAAAGTTATTCCAAAGTCACATGGTTACCCTTTTATAGACCCACTTTTGCTTTGAATGGCATGTGAATATGATCCCTAGGATGTAGCAGTTGCATAATTAATAGAATATGTTACTTACTAGGATCTAGTTCTGTTGTGATAGCAGCACCTTTGAAGTTGCAAGAGGCACCAGTATGCTTGAAGTTCTGAAAGTAGGTATTGAAGGCATAGGAAGCATGATCTTTTAATGTATTTGGTAAATAGCAAGGTTGGTTCTCTTGAATTTGAGTACAATCTGCACCTCCACTCCCACATGCCCAATTCAATGCTCCCTGCAACTCATCCTCTGTGCTTTGTTCATCCGCTACACACCATTGCTCGAATTCTGCCTCTACTGCATAACATTGTTAAAAATGAAACAGTTCTGAGATGATGTGGAACAAGTATGTTTTATGTTTACCTGTTTTTGGAGGAATCATGATGGTGAGGAAAAGTAGAGAAACCATCAAGTTGAGCATTAACATTGCCATTTTAGGAAGGAGAGGAAATAAGAGTGACTCTGCTCATAAAAACTCAGCATTTTGGTTATCTATATAGCAATCAAGTTGTCTAAGAAGGACATCAGATTCAACCAACCTTAAGTGTCGTGTTCACATTGGTCAAAGATGATGAGTATGACACAAAATCTGAGCTGTAACAAACATTACTATACTATCCATTACTATACTATACATCTACCACACTATACACTTCTTTTTTACCACAAATCAATTTATCTCTAGTTCTCACTCATTTTTATCTTTTATTTCTATACATGTATCCAAAAGTCCATATATAAATACCAAATGCAACTCAAAATTGTTATATATAATTTGTCAAAATAACATTTCTGCTGATGAAAAGACTTTATAACCATTGTAAAAATTGTTTATGATGTCACATCCAGTTGGAAAAACAGAAAAAAAGTTATATTCTTAGCTGTCTCTACTGTCAGATGTTCGATTTTTCTTTATTGCCTTTTCAATTAGTGGTCCTCATCTTCTGTGCTATTTAATATTTATTCTACCAAAATCTCTATCCATACTTGTAGCTTCATATTAACTACAAACTTACAATTTTCATAACTTAAGATAATTACACATTATAGCCTTTGATAATATTTCATTAAAAAATAAAAATGATTGCCACTTCTTAGAGGTAATTTGGAACAAACAAAATAAAGATGCATATATAATAATCACTGTAATGTAACAATTTTTAGTTACATGTTAGTTACAAATTCCGAGGGCTCGAGGATTTGTCATTTCTTCCCATCTTAGCCCCCAAAAAATTAATTAATGATGGCATGAGTATAATCTACAAATGAAAAATATACAAGGAAAAATAAGATGAGAAAGAGGAAGATAAGAATGCAATAATGTTTGTGCAACATTGTGTTCATGAAACCTTATATAGATGGATGGGTATTCCACAC
The DNA here is from genome assembly GCF_001865875.1 of Lupinus angustifolius. Taxonomy (NCBI): domain Eukaryota; kingdom Viridiplantae; phylum Streptophyta; class Magnoliopsida; order Fabales; family Fabaceae; genus Lupinus; species Lupinus angustifolius. The sequence continues at coordinate 21,670,769 of NC_032017.1, forward strand.
TATGAAGCAGGCTTAAAGAAATGTGACACTGCCATATAGAGCTGCTCTTCTTCAAATGGCTTAGACACATACTCATCCATCCCACACTTTCTGCACTCTTCATTTGAATCTTGTGTTACATCAGCTGTCATTGCTAGTATTGGAGTGTGCCAATAACCGATATTACCATACATCGCTGCTGATGTTTTCCCACTCGCGATTTTCTCATTTACCTCACTCTCTAGACTTCGGATTTGCCTCGTCACTTCAAAACTGCATCATTTTAGATGAAGATAATACTTTTAAATTATACCTTAGTCACAAATCCTGATACCTAAGATCCTAATCTAGAAAAGCATTCAGAAATCAGAGAATAGATAGATTACCCATCCATTTCTGGCATCCGGAGATCCATGAAACAAGCATCAAAATTATGTGGTAGCTTAAGCATCCGTAGAGCAGCCCTGCCACTCTCCACACAAGTAACTATTGCCCCATATCTTTGCAGAACACCTTCTGCAACTTTTCTGTTCACTGCATTATCATCCACCACCAAAACTCTTTTGTTTATTAATAAATTCCCAAGTTTTGATACTCTCTTCCTATCTGTATGCCTCTTTTCAGTTCCACGGGACTCTCTGAAGCAGCGAACCAAAGCACCGAGCCAAAGAGGCTTCATTAGTACATCATCTACAACACCAATGGACTTGAGCTCATCGCGTTCATTGGTGCTAAGGTGGGCGGCCAGGAGAAAAATCTTTGGAAAGTTCATTCCGGCCCTGCTGATGCTATTTTGTTTGTGTTTCTCGATGGTGTATAGGATACTACTTTCCTTATCCCAAGCATCCTTTTCTATAAGAATCATGGCCAAGTGTGTCGACATACTGAGAGAACAGAAAAATGTAATAATAATTTAGTAAATAAAAACATCCACACTGTTAAAAGAAAAAACTAATATCCAATTTGCTAGATATATATATATATATATATAATATATATAAGACATTTCAGGCTGAAATGGCAAATTACCTCATGTTGCAAGTACCAGATACACAAGAGCATGCAGATTTCAAACTGGAAGTTACATCCACAGACATCCCCAACCTCTGAAGATAATATCTAGTGACCACGGCTCGTACTTTTCTTCTATCTACTACCAATGCTCTCAGCCCTTGACACTGTGAAGCAAAAAGGTTGTACTTCTGCCACTCTGCATCCATAGATACGGTATCTCCTTTTCTGAAAGTTCCAGTGAATGAGAAAGTACTGCCAATTCCAGGCTCACTTACAAATCCAATTTCTCCTCCCATGAGGTCAACAAGACATTTACTAATGCTCAGTCCTATTCCAGTTCCACCATATGTTCGAGAGGTTGAACTATCAGCCTGCATAAAAGGTGTGAATATGCGGCTTTGCGCGTCCATAGGAATTCCTATACCTGTATCCTCAACTGTTACTAGAAGTTGAATCATGTCAGGATCATCTGTATTTAAACTACCTAACATTTTAAAATTTTCCCAGCTTTTCCACCTCTCGTCTATAGGGAACCCACTTAATGTATTATATGTTCTGTCTGACATGTCTTGGTCTAAGTTTAAGCCTTCTCTCAGCACTGCATCCATGATATCAAGAGGGTTCTTCACTTCATTCGCCAGATGAACAGATACTAATACATGTCCTTTATCATTAGTGAACTGAAATGAATTAAGTAAACTAATCAATAGAGATTATAAATCTACAATAACATTCCTTTTCTTTATTATTAGTAGCTTATTTAATTTGATTGTATTAAGAAGATTCTTTAGCAAACCTTCAGTGAATTGCCAACAAGATTGGTAATTATTTGCCGGAACCGTTTAGGATCACCAATAACAACTTCAGGTACTTCATTGGATGCATAAACGGCCAACTGGACACACCCAAAATAAAAGAGAAAACAAGTTTTTGTGAGAATTGATATTTTATATCTAAATTATAGGATGGGTAAAACTAAGGTGGCATAGGATGTCACCTCAATTCCTTTCTCATTAGATTTGCCTAAGAAAAGTGATAGAACTTCATCTAGAATAGCATGTGGGTTGAAAGCTACAGCTTCAAGTTCAAGCTTTCCTGCCTCGATCTTTGCCTGATCAAGAACCTCATTTATCACTGATATAAGATCTTTACCACTCCTATGAGCAGTTTGGGCATAGTCCATCTGGTTTTCATCAAGGTCAGTGTCCATCAACATTTGCAGCATACCTGGAAATCGATTTTAAAAAGTTGGCAATTATTACCTAGTTTTAACAAGTTGGAATAATCTACCACAGCATCAAATCCTTTTCAATTACCTAAAACACCATTCATTGGAGTCCTGATCTCATGTGAAACCGTCGCAAGAAACTACAAAATGAGAAACCAATCCTTTAAGGTCAAGACAGGACTATCAATTTTGAACATGTAAGAAGTTATATAACAATGAGAAATAATTCTGATTTTCAATGATGATCATCATGTGAAGCTCTAAATATGAATTGTGTATAAGAATTCACATTAATACCAGAAATATACAGCACCTGAGATTTTGCCACATCTGCAGCTTCAGCACGAACTTTGAGCTCCCTCATTTTACGATAGTCATCCTCCACTTTTGCTATCCGATCTATTGCTGCATAAAAAATATGTCCAAGAAGCAAAGTAATAACAAGCACCCCCACTGATGCATTTATTGCTGTCCAAGGTAATGGAGGCCTCTGCTTGAACCTGAAAAGAGAAAAGAAAAAATGAAAACAAATTGGGAAATGTGATGATATAAGACTTAACTTTTACGGATAATACAGAAATTTCTTGCGTTGAATAAAACCTGCAGTGCATCTCATGCTTTCGTAGCGGATCCCCAAAATCTAGGCTACTTATATGTAGTAGGCCAGTGTCAACAACATCAGTACCATACATTGTGATGGGCGCAGATGCATTAGTTGTATCATAAACATTGACAGCAATGGTCTGTTTGCTGGCAAGTTGGTGCAAAAGCTTGTCCACCAGTGATGGAACATCATAAGATGCACCGAGATACCTTCCATACATAGATGCCAACACACATTACACTGAGTTCAGGGAGCCATAAGAGCACGAATGCAAATAGGCAATGTATATTTTAATAAATAGAGTAGTAGATAATAAGTCATAAAGTAATAATTAGATAAAATTACCCCACAGTAGCTTCAATGCGCTGCTCCGATGTAGCATTTGGAGGAAGGTTAGTGTTATAAACAGCAAATGTAAGTACGACACCCAGGTGATTGGACTTGAGTAGTTTAAATGGAGATGTCAGAACCCCCTTTCCTGATGCCCTTGCCCGCAAAATATTTTCTCCGTCCTCCTGTATAACAATGAAATAAATATTCTTTTAAACTAGATAACTTCTCCTAATCTTATTTCTTCTAAATCTATCACTTGGATGCATGTAAATATACTAATCAGGCCAAAAAACAGGTGACACCAGAACTTTGAGTCATCTTACTGATTTTGGAAAGTGAAATTCCTATGCTTAGCTGATTTTGTTTTCCCAAATATTAACCTCCATTCAAAATAAATTATGTAAGATATAGTGTAAAGTGCAGGTCCTAGTTCAATTATTCAGCTACATGTATATAAAAGTTTCAAGAGCCTAATGCTACTAGCTTGCATAAAGAAAGTAGAACGAGAACAGTAAATAAGTTCTTCTAACTGATAATTCCACACACAAGTTATTGCATTCTTGGACAAATACATATGATAAGAACATTCACAGGAATGTAAAAGTGGTGGTTCCAGCCTTTGCCTCACAATTTGCTTAGAAAAGGAGACTTATTTAGAATGATAGAAAGGTAAGCAAGGCACACCTTCCCTGACATCATGTCAATAGATACAATATGGGAAACTGTTTCTTGAGCAAATATGACTGGTGCATATTCGTCTTGAAAGGGAGTCGGATCCAAATTTTCTGGAATACAATCTTGGACTAGTGCTTCATTCTCGGTTTCCATTTTTTTAATTGTCCACCCGTGCTGCCTCTCAAAATGCTTCCTGTCAGAGTGGAGAACTTTCATAGCATAAGCAACACCGCTAGTAAGTGGTCTCTCAAATGCTGTACTCTCTGTATATTCCCCAAAAATTTTCTGCAGTGAAACAAGAGCTTCAATGTCATTTTTACTTCCTTCTCTTTTTTATATTGTTTCCTCTTCAGATGAATAATATTACAATAAGAACAAAACATAAAGGAAGGTGAGATGAAGAAGACACATAAATCAAACATGGTTTGAAATTGATGACCTACATGGCTACATCCATGCAATTTTAACATTTACAGAAATCCTAGTCTAATGAAAAGAGGAATGTTCAAGCTCAGTTTGCACTTTGTTCATTTTTTGTAAAAATTAAAAGATACTACGAAAAAAGCGTTACAAGGAAAGGATGATACATAATGTTGCCATACATGTTTATCTTGGTATAGTCAGTAAATGCACCTAACGAAATACACCTCTTTTATTTATATCTTCCTCTAAGATTCAGTTTTGGCATTTACACTATCTCACAGAATTGTTGGTTAGATCATGTAATATGCACGAACAGAATACTAATGACAAGAAGAAATGTAAAATATCTGACATTGGTCTTGACTAATTCTGCATAGAATGGAATAGTTATTGGCATTCAGAAACAAGGAAAAGCCCCGATATGTGGATAGATGGATGTTGAATAACTACCTGGTTGATTGCAGAAGGATGTTTATCATGGTGAAAGGTAGATACAAGAATAGCCAGGGCGTGAACATGGTTCATGCTCACATTGAACTGATCTTGCAGCATACGGGCTCGCTCATCACACATATTAGCAAGCAAGTGTTCTCGTCTCTGCATAATGTTCATGTTTAGGTGCCAGAATAACCAAATGGACCCAACTACTCCAAGTGATACAAATATAACTAGAAACTTTTTCCTCCACCTCCCAGCACTCTTTGAAGGACCCCGAACAAAATGTTGCAGCTTCTTTTTCTGAGCAACCGGATGCCCCTTCACTACCTTATGCTTTTGGCTCCTCCATAATAAACAGAAGCCAGACAACTTGTAGGACATCAAAATTCCTATAAGGGCCCACCAACTTCCTTTAACCAAATTTGATAAACTCATAAAATCCTTAATTTCACGTACTCGTAGTTTCCATGACTGCACAATGTTCTGCAAAGTCAAAATAATCCTGAATTTCATAATGTTTTGCAAAGCCAAAATATGGATGTATGTTTGAAATAAGCATCTACGGATTGCATGTTTTCACGGTTACTGCACACTAGATGGAGTCTATTTAGTGTAACCCACAAGATCACAACTTTAACATGAGAAATGGATTTACATAATAATATTATTAGGCTATAGATTAAATGGAATGAGTGCTACTAACTATCATTCGCATTGCACTGTCATCTACAGTTTAGGCATCAAGACATGAATTTATTATAGCACTTGCAGTTGAATCATCTGACTATGTTCAAGTGCATAAAAAATGGCACCTTTATAGATTTATATGTTGCATTATGAGTAGTTTTATATCTCACACCTAGCACAACAACAAACTTAGCAGTTATAAGCGAAAATTATATGAGGAAGCCTGAAACTCGGTCACTATATCACAATCCTTTGGATAGGTTGATAGGTGAGAAATGGGAATAATGAGATAGGCTATAATTCTTAGGTATCGACTATTTCGAGGAAGAATCAACATTTTAAACTACTGAACTTTTTGGGCATATTGTAGCACACACCTTAGCTTTAGTAAAGGCGCTCTACCTTTCCACATAGCAAATAATTAACCAAATTGGATGAAAGTGCAGAGTTTGAGGACAACGATACAGGTTTTTTCAATAGGAATGATAATTCAAGCCTTGTCGGGATTCGGGACATAATCATCAAGAATTGGGCATTGTTGTATGGGTTCTACATGTCTGAAACACATCTATGCTCCTTTTGTAACTCCTGATTCTCTGGGAAAATTAACTGTGATGAAGTACTGACTAGGCCACTGCTTAACAGTATTTATATTCTTCATCAATACATCGGAAGAGCACAATTTATACCCTTACATGTATGTCAATCTCTTGGTTCTTAACTTATTATTTTACATTTTTTTAACTTCAGCTCAAAGTTATCCATGGATAAACAATGCTTAACAGAGAAAACGGCTACTATAGTATAGAATAATCCAACTAATTTAAGGCTCTAAGTAGAAATAATTGTCCTCAACAACCATAATTTCAAACCAGAAATCATGAAAACTAAAAAGAATGGCAGAAAGTGCATCTCACCTTATCTGATCCAGAGAATAGAGAAGCCAGAGCGTGAAGCTGCTTCTTGCTGACATTATAACGATGTAGCATGATTCTTGCTCTCTCTCCACAAATTGCTTCATTACCCTTGCTCATCAAACACTTAATATTGAAAGTCAACAAAAACCAAACACTTCCAATAGCAACAAGACCAAAAATCAAGAGAAGCAAAGGCTTCCTTCTACATGTCCTATCAGAATTAGACCGATGCAAAGGCTCATTTCCCTTAAAAAACTTCATACTTTGTTGCAATTTCCCATTTGAAGAAGAAAGCCTTCGATTCAGTGACATATTCTGGTAAATTTACTAATTGTCCTCACAAAATGTCTTTAAGATTAAAGGTAAAGCCACAGTGACCAACCATGAATCTTCAACTTCTGAGCAAAAATTGAAGCAACCTAGAAAATCCTTTTCAGAAATGCCCCCTAGGATCTCATAAAGTTTGATGTTTTATGATATTTTCATCACTGAAATGGAAATTTGCATGAAACCCAGTCCATAGCTCAATGAACCAAGTGGTCCAACCTTTTTTGTATCTAAGTTGGTCCAGAAGTTTGTATTTTTTTATGGAAATCCGTGAAACATGATATGAAGAAGCAGATAGGGGTAATAATTACACACCCCACAAAAGAACGTGAAAAAAAAAGCAGTTGTCACAGATAGAGAGAGATAGGGAAAGTTTGTTGTTTTGTATAACAGGTTGTTTCTGCCTCACTCAGCTCTGAACAACAAAAAGAAACATCAAGTATGGAACAACAATCTTAACCTCAGAACTTGTGCAAATAATGCAGATATAACCAATTTTTTGATATTGTTTTTGACAAAGTAAATGTCTTTCTCTTTGTCCAGTTTGGTGTGCAGCATTAGCTAGTTGGAGATGATGGATCATTATTATGTCTTGAAAGGGAGTCGGATCCAAATTTTCTGGAATACAATCTTGGACTAGTGCTTCATTCTCGGTTTCCATTTTTTTAATTGTCCACCCGTGCTGCCTCTCAAAATGCTTCCTGTCAGAGTGGAGAACTTTCATAGCATAAGCAACACCGCTAGTAAGTGGTCTCTCAAATGCTGTACTCTCTGTATATTCCCCAAAAATTTTCTGCAGTGAAACAAGAGCTTCAATGTCATTTTTACTTCCTTCTCTTTTTTATATTGTTTCCTCTTCAGATGAATAATATTACAATAAGAACAAAACATAAAGGAAGGTGAGATGAAGAAGACACATAAATCAAACATGGTTTGAAATTGATGACCTACATGGCTACATCCATGCAATTTTAACATTTACAGAAATCCTAGTCTAATGAAAAGAGGAATGTTCAAGCTCAGTTTGCACTTTGTTCATTTTTTGTAAAAATTAAAAGATACTACGAAAAAAGCGTTACAAGGAAAGGATGATACATAATGTTGCCATACATGTTTATCTTGGTATAGTCAGTAAATGCACCTAACGAAATACACCTCTTTTATTTATATCTTCCTCTAAGATTCAGTTTTGGCATTTACACTATCTCACAGAATTGTTGGTTAGATCATGTAATATGCACGAACAGAATACTAATGACAAGAAGAAATGTAAAATATCTGACATTGGTCTTGACTAATTCTGCATAGAATGGAATAGTTATTGGCATTCAGAAACAAGGAAAAGCCCCGATATGTGGATAGATGGATGTTGAATAACTACCTGGTTGATTGCAGAAGGATGTTTATCATGGTGAAAGGTAGATACAAGAATAGCCAGGGCGTGAACATGGTTCATGCTCACATTGAACTGATCTTGCAGCATACGGGCTCGCTCATCACACATATTAGCAAGCAAGTGTTCTCGTCTCTGCATAATGTTCATGTTTAGGTGCCAGAATAACCAAATGGACCCAACTACTCCAAGTGATACAAATATAACTAGAAACTTTTTCCTCCACCTCCCAGCACTCTTTGAAGGACCCCGAACAAAATGTTGCAGCTTCTTTTTCTGAGCAACCGGATGCCCCTTCACTACCTTATGCTTTTGGCTCCTCCATAATAAACAGAAGCCAGACAACTTGTAGGACATCAAAATTCCTATAAGGGCCCACCAACTTCCTTTAACCAAATTTGATAAACTCATAAAATCCTTAATTTCACGTACTCGTAGTTTCCATGACTGCACAATGTTCTGCAAAGTCAAAATAATCCTGAATTTCATAATGTTTTGCAAAGCCAAAATATGGATGTATGTTTGAAATAAGCATCTACGGATTGCATGTTTTCACGGTTACTGCACACTAGATGGAGTCTATTTAGTGTAACCCACAAGATCACAACTTTAACATGAGAAATGGATTTACATAATAATATTATTAGGCTATAGATTAAATGGAATGAGTGCTACTAACTATCATTCGCATTGCACTGTCATCTACAGTTTAGGCATCAAGACATGAATTTATTATAGCACTTGCAGTTGAATCATCTGACTATGTTCAAGTGCATAAAAAATGGCACCTTTATAGATTTATATGTTGCATTATGAGTAGTTTTATATCTCACACCTAGCACAACAACAAACTTAGCAGTTATAAGCGAAAATTATATGAGGAAGCCTGAAACTCGGTCACTATATCACAATCCTTTGGATAGGTTGATAGGTGAGAAATGGGAATAATGAGATAGGCTATAATTCTTAGGTATCGACTATTTCGAGGAAGAATCAACATTTTAAACTACTGAACTTTTTGGGCATATTGTAGCACACACCTTAGCTTTAGTAAAGGCGCTCTACCTTTCCACATAGCAAATAATTAACCAAATTGGATGAAAGTGCAGAGTTTGAGGACAACGATACAGGTTTTTTCAATAGGAATGATAATTCAAGCCTTGTCGGGATTCGGGACATAATCATCAAGAATTGGGCATTGTTGTATGGGTTCTACATGTCTGAAACACATCTATGCTCCTTTTGTAACTCCTGATTCTCTGGGAAAATTAACTGTGATGAAGTACTGACTAGGCCACTGCTTAACAGTATTTATATTCTTCATCAATACATCGGAAGAGCACAATTTATACCCTTACATGTATGTCAATCTCTTGGTTCTTAACTTATTATTTTACATTTTTTTAACTTCAGCTCAAAGTTATCCATGGATAAACAATGCTTAACAGAGAAAACGGCTACTATAGTATAGAATAATCCAACTAATTTAAGGCTCTAAGTAGAAATAATTGTCCTCAACAACCATAATTTCAAACCAGAAATCATGAAAACTAAAAAGAATGGCAGAAAGTGCATCTCACCTTATCTGATCCAGAGAATAGAGAAGCCAGAGCGTGAAGCTGCTTCTTGCTGACATTATAACGATGTAGCATGATTCTTGCTCTCTCTCCACAAATTGCTTCATTACCCTTGCTCATCAAACACTTAATATTGAAAGTCAACAAAAACCAAACACTTCCAATAGCAACAAGACCAAAAATCAAGAGAAGCAAAGGCTTCCTTCTACATGTCCTATCAGAATTAGACCGATGCAAAGGCTCATTTCCCTTAAAAAACTTCATACTTTGTTGCAATTTCCCATTTGAAGAAGAAAGCCTTCGATTCAGTGACATATTCTGGTAAATTTACTAATTGTCCTCACAAAATGTCTTTAAGATTAAAGGTAAAGCCACAGTGACCAACCATGAATCTTCAACTTCTGAGCAAAAATTGAAGCAACCTAGAAAATCCTTTTCAGAAATGCCCCCTAGGATCTCATAAAGTTTGATGTTTTATGATATTTTCATCACTGAAATGGAAATTTGCATGAAACCCAGTCCATAGCTCAATGAACCAAGTGGTCCAACCTTTTTTGTATCTAAGTTGGTCCAGAAGTTTGTATTTTTTTATGGAAATCCGTGAAACATGATATGAAGAAGCAGATAGGGGTAATAATTACACACCCCACAAAAGAACGTGAAAAAAAAAGCAGTTGTCACAGATAGAGAGAGATAGGGAAAGTTTGTTGTTTTGTATAACAGGTTGTTTCTGCCTCACTCAGCTCTGAACAACAAAAAGAAACATCAAGTATGGAACAACAATCTTAACCTCAGAACTTGTGCAAATAATGCAGATATAACCAATTTTTTGATATTGTTTTTGACAAAGTAAATGTCTTTCTCTTTGTCCAGTTTGGTGTGCAGCATTAGCTAGTTGGAGATGATGGATCATTATTATCTCATCATCAAACAACAAATCTAAAATTTAAAATAAAAGCCATATAAATGTAGAAAAAATTGATGTTAGTTTCTAAGTTGTTTTTGTTATTCTTTTATTAACCACTTTGATCGATGGGTTTGTTTTGTGTATGAATAGTAATAGTATAATTGATTATGTGATTAACTAATATAACAAGCATCACGTGGTGGTAATGGAGAATAAAAAGATAATATTTGAATATGTAAGTTTGAGTTGGTTTAGAAGGAAGGGTGAAAAGGACAGGAGCATAGAGGGATTAAAGATGGAGTGAGTGAGTCCAAGTGTGAAGTGTGCAGTGCAGAATACGGATTTGAGTGACAGAAAAGATAGAAAGAGGGTCACAACAAATGGTTCTGGTGAAATCTTGACACTCAGAATAGTAAAGGGTAAAAATGGCAATGCATGTGATGCAGATGCACCACTTTTTCTACTTTCTAGTTCCATCAAAACTAGCAACTATTATGTTTAAGTAATGTTCAACTAATCATATGTTATCCCTTAATTATGATTTGTCTCTGCACAAATTATCAACTTTTTTATCTCTTGTTTTTTATAATCATCATAAAAGATCAATTTATCTTATATTAATACTAATTGGTACACATCTAGTCCTCTTTATTCTTGATAAATGATAAAGTAGTAAATATAATAGAGTGTAATGTGCCTCGGATCCTGAACTTTATATGCAGCTGCTACTAGTCTACTCCAAGTAAAAGTTAAATAATTCAATACTATCATTATTTAGTTTTGGACTTTAACATAAAATGAGAAATGAATTATATTTAAATTATAAGTTGAGCTGTCTAATTTTCCGACACGGACCATTGTGTTGACCAAAGCTTGATAGAGACCCTTGCTCTGGTATCCACACAAATCACAAATCACAAATCACAATAGCACATCAAAACACTATATATCCTCAGGCGTGGTTATCTATTCATATATATAATAATGTGCTTGAAAAGACTTGTTTATGCAAATGAGGTCAATAAATTCAGTATCAAAATATTACAATATTCAAGCCTGCCTTCAAATGGTTCAATATATTTTTGAGTATTTTAATTCAACTAGAAGGTGTTAACTGAGCTGTGTTGCAAATTATTAAAGTACAAGCTGAAAAGTTTTAAATTTCATTTAAAATACTCCCAAATTCAAGTCTTTTTATAAAACAGGATTAAAAGGTCTTCTAAAATATATTTTTATAGAGTTCAACAATTTATGAACTGTTAGCTAGTCTATCCTTCTAAAAGAATATTTTTCCTGAAAGAAAATATAAAAAAATAATAAGTTGGAGATATTGTCCATTCATAAAAAAAAGCAATGTCTATGGTGAAACAAATGCAGTATGGTATCTCTGTTTGTGTTTGTGTTCATATTTTACTACTGAACATTAATATGGTTTGTTTGTGTCTGTGTTTGTGTTGATATTGGTTGGATAAGAGAATCTGTCCATGCATAACCAGCTTACCACCTACCTACAAAGGGGGAAAAGTGTGGCAACATAGGCGTGAAGTCATTAATTTGGATATAAATAACAAGCCTAAGTCATATTCCATTGATTACACATAAACAGTAGTTGAAGTTGTTGATCTTTTCCCTAATGGCTCTCTGCCTTGTGCTCCTTCTTACAATGTTGGCAGTCACTGCATCTGAGAACACACCTTCATTTAACCAAACTGACCTTGAAGCAGCCATGACCGACATGAGAAGCCACTCTTACTATGGATTTGTGATCCTTCTCAAAATCCTTAATAGCCAACCAAAGTCACTGCAAAACAATGATCTGACATTCCTAATGCCAAGTGATGCAGAACTATCTCAGTTCTCAATAACTCCACTCCAGCTCCATGATTTCCTACTCAGCCATTCTATTCCAACACCACTAGTGCTTAATCACCTTTTACATTTTCCAAATGGGTCTGTTGTTCCATCTAGCATTCCAACCAAGTCTATAAACATAACCAACAGTGGGAAATCAGGCTTGTTTGTGAACAATGCAAGAATTGTGACACCAAATGTATGTCAAACCTCTCTCATAAGGTGCCATGGAATCAGTGCTGCTTTGACATTTGACAACAACCCTCCAATTCCACCACTCAGCTCCGAACCTAAACCCCCCACCATACAACAATGATCTATCCAAATACTCCCCTTTTCTTGTAATCTTGTTTCTGCCTTTTTATCAATAATAATAAAACATCACTTTTACTCTGTCTCAGTGTCTCTGCTTACTATCTATCTATAGCTCATGGCAATGATATATATATTAATCAAATAATTAGATCCCACAATTTAAGTAACAGGTACATCATTTATCACAAAAGCTTATATTTATACAAATAATACACCTAGTCTCAACCTCATTTTAATTAAGCTTTTATCATCTAAATAGGATACTCTATACCCAAAACTTCATGTCCTAATCTAATTATATATCATTAAATATAAAAACATTAAACTAAATAAATAGGAAATATCTTTATAAGAAAGGTGGAACGCGTCATCAACTTTCAAGTTCAAAAAGTGTGGGTTGACCTGAAACCCTAACCACTTGGAACTTTCAATTTCAAATTGAATTCCTTGTTCTTCTCTTTCGATTTCAAATTGAATTCCTTGTTCTTCTCTTTCAATTCAATTATCAAAAAGATGCTTCAATCTCCAGGCCACTCACCTCTCCATCTATCTTCACCCTCTCCTTCTCCTCATCTTTCCCAATTTCAAAACCCTAACCCTAACCCTAATTCTTCATCCTCCGCTTCAATCCCCCCAAGGAACCAACCCACTGTTCTCGACGAAGACAGCTATGTCGAAGCTTTGGAGAAGATCATCGAGCGCGATTACTTCCCCGACATCTCCAAGCTCCGCGATCGCCTCGATTGGCTCGAAGCCATTAAAACCGGCGATCCCGTTCAAATTCGCGATGCCCAATTGAAAATCATCGAGCGCCGCCACGGCACGACTAAGGTAACCAATTCTAACACCCTTGATGATAGAAATACGCGCACACCGGGCTCCACTTTCATGAGAAATTTCACCCCTTTAGATGAATTCGACGAAAAAGCCCTAAAAACCCCCGCTTTATCGGTTCCTGAGAGAGATAACAGCCAAGGCGTTTCTGTTGGTGGTGGTGTGGTGGATACTGGACTAGGGTTGGATCAATTCTTGAGAAGGTATACGAGTGAGGATAATCATAGTTTTTCTAAGATTTTGGAGAAAGTGAATAGGAAGAGGAAAGAGAGGTTTGGGTATTTGATGAATGAAAGTGAGAAAGATAATGATGATGGCGTTATGGGTATTGAGGGTGATGTGAAGAGGGAGAGGATTACTGATGGTTATGGAACATCTTATCAACCTCCGAGCACATTGGAAGGGTGGAATTATACGGCCAAGAATCTGTTGATGTATCATCCTGCTGATCTGGGTGAGGTACCATTGACTGAAGATGAAAGGGCAGTTAGGATTAAAGGCATGACCAAGGAGATCAGTCGCACAAATACGAGGTTTCATGGTAAAGTCATGGATTCTAGGCCGAAAGATTATGTGGATGCTGAGATGCATTATACCCCTGTTGTCGGTGCTACTCCGGTTCCTATGTCTCTTAGAGATGCAGAGAAATTAAAGAAGTATGATCTGGAGGACTTGAGGAAAACTCCCAATCCATTTTATTTGGAATCTGAGAAGAAAACTGAGAATGGATATAGCTATGTTAAGACCCCGTCTCCTGCACCTGGGGCTGATGAATCACCCTTTATTACTTGGGGAGAAATAGAAGGCACACCGATGAGGTTGGACCTAGAGGATACACCGATTGATATTGGTGGGAGTGCTGATGGACCTCATTACAAGATTCCTTCTGCACCTACAAGAGATGCAAGAGCGCACTCACTTTCCAGGGAGGCTGCAAGGAAGCTGAGGGAGAGGTCAAAGATGTTTAGCAAGCCTCCCTTGGCATCACCGGTTAGGAGTGGAAGTGCTAGTCCAAGCATGCGGACACTTTCTCCTGCTGCTCAGAAGTTTATGAGGAATGCAATTGCGAAGAACTCATCGTCTGTTGATGAATCACTTCGTGCAAGTTATCGTGGTTCTAGTCCTGCTTTGGCTACTCCTAGAAGTGGCAGAAGTGTTTCAAGGTTTGGTAAAGATGGGAGTGTGGCTTCAAGGTCTCCATCTGTCAGAGAGGGTTCCAATCCTCCCTGGTGATATGTTGTAATATATTATGAAACCATGATATAGTGATCATATTGTAAGGTTATTTTACTCTGGATAATGTGTTAAGATCTCATCAATCATAAGAGAGAGCAATATGAGAATAATAAAGTTTGCATTCTGATCCTTGTAAGTGGTATCATCATTTTAGAGTGGTAATTCTCTTTTTTTAGTGTCCTACTCATTGATTTCTAGTTGCTTATATGGAAAAATTTATTCATAAGTTCTCCAGTCCATCTTTCTATAGTGGAAGCATTGTGTATTAGATTAACTATGAGGACTACTAACTTGCCTGTTGCCTATCACTTTGGATTTTTTTATTGCGAGTTTCTTTGAGCCTATCTCTAGGTTCATATATGAGTGTAATGTCAGTAGCCAAATCCCATATAACAATGATGAATGGGTGTATATTGCACATCAGTGCTTAGTTGCTTACAGAATGTTATAGCCTTAAGAGTTATTGTCATATTAAGATAGGGTACAAGACTTGAGGTTCTTGTCAGCATGCGATATGCATCATAATCTATTGATCTGAGCATTTAAATTGAAGCATGTGACCACTAGAGTTATTCTCAAGAAAGTGATATATCATGTAGGTGTTAAACTTATTGATGCAAATTAGTTTTTGTTCTAAAGAGAAAGAATAAACAAGTGGGCAAAGAAACTGAACTTACTACACCCAAAGCAAAGATTGTTACTTTGATAAAAAAAGAGGTTGAGATAAATAAACAGGGAGGAAATGGAGAAAAATATGACAGTAGGGTAATTGTATTTAAATGATTTGTTTGAAGTTTGATGAATAAGGCTATATAGCACAGGAGTTCCCTGAAACTTTTGTTTTGAGTGCAACGTTTCCCTATGCTTCTCGTGAATATAATAAACTATGCAGTGTTTTCAATTACATTATTATTTTGCTTTTTGTGAGCAACACACCTAAAGGATAATAAAAAAGTGGATATACTCCAAATAAAAAAAGTGTCGGTGGAAATAATTTTCATGTGAGAAGATATTTTGAATTTCTATATCCTCATTTGGTCAATCTTCTTGTCTAATAATTTATGGAAACGACATCGTATAGCCTCATTCCTTCCTTCCTTCCTTTCTCCCTTCCTCATTTCTAAGCTTTGGCTCACCACTTTCTTCTATTAGGTAAATTACTAAAATAACGCATCTTCATGCATACTAATAACAATAATAATCATTCCTAATCAATCGTACAAGTTTAAAGTGTTAATTATATATTTGTTTATAGCTCAATTCTATTCTCTTGTTTTCAATAATCAATTCTTCCCTTTCTTCATATCAATATTTTTATTCATAATTAAACATTCTAATTTTAAATTGTGGTTTCCCAAGTCTTTACAAACTCATCTTATCAAAATTCTAAAACTTCTTTTTAGCTTATTTCAATAAGCTTCTCAAAACCTTTGTTATGAAAATAAGGTTAGTGAATAAGTGGTTAATTAAGTTGTTTACCTAAAATTGTCCTTATTGTGTTGTGTACTAGAGGTTTAGGGTGGGTATTGAAAAATGCCTGGTGCTGAGAACTCAAGCAATTGCGATAGAGAAGTTGAAGCATTTGTTGAAGTTGATCCAACAGGAAGGTTTGGTCGTTACAATGATCTACTTGGTTGTGGTGCTGTGAAGAAAGTTTACAGAGCCTTTGATCAAGAGGAAGGAATTGAAGTGGCTTGGAATCAGGTCCGTCTTCGGAAATTCAGCAATGATCCCATCCTCCTAAACAGGCTTCATTCTGAGATTGAGTTGCTCAGAACACTCAACAACAAGTATATCATTGTTTGTTATAGTGTGTGGAAAGATGAGGAGCACCATAATATCAATTTTATTACTGAGGTGTGTACTTCTGGGAATTTGAGGGATTATAGGAAGAAGCATCCTCATGTTTCCATTCGGGCATTGAAGAAATGGTCTAAACAACTTCTTCAAGGATTGGAGTATCTGCATACTCATGATCCTTGCATTATCCACAGGGATCTCAATTGCAGTAACATCTTTGTTAATGGGAACATTGGTCAGGTAAGGACACTCACTATCTTTGTTAATTGTCTCTGAACTGAGCAAGGGTCTATCCACACTTGATTTGATAAAATACATCATGGTCTTAATCTAATAAATGATATAAAGGTGGAAAGACCCTTACTTGATCACTTTAGAGTATTCAAGTCCTGCAATTTTTTGTTGAAGCGGTGAATAGTTTTATTTGTAAGCTTATGTTGAAAGTAAATCCTAAAAACCCTACAGCAATTCTCATTTTGAAACATAACAAATAACAATGTTTTCTGATATGAGATTTATGTACATGTTACATGTCTGCTTTACCTGTTTAAAATCTGAGAAAAAATGGTTTTGCACTTTCGGTTTTTGTAGGTGAAAATTGGTGATCTTGGATTGGCAGCTATAGTGGGACGGAACCATGCAGCACATTCAATTTTAGGGACACCAGAGTACATGGCACCCGAGCTGTATGAGGAAGATTATACTGAGATGGTGGACATATACTCTTTTGGAATGTGTTTGCTTGAAATGGTTACAATGGAGATACCCTACAGTGAATGTGATAGTGTTGCCAAGATATACAGAAAGGTCACAATGGGAACTAAACCTCAATCATTGAACAAAGTCACAGATCCAGAGGTGAAGGCATTCATTGATAAGTGCATAGCACAACCAAGGGCAAGGCCTTCAGCTACAAATCTTCTTATGGATCCTTTCCTTTTTGAACTCAACAACGAACAATCAACTCCCATCAATTGATTTGCCCAAACTACTTTTTACTTTCAAGTATATTTGTGTTTACAACAATGTTACATACTTACATTTCTACTCCACTTTCACTATATCAGTGATGATGTACATAACTTGGACAATGCATAACTGTTTACCTTTGGTGAAAAATGCAAATCTACTAGTAGGTCTTCCAACAGGTTCCATTATTTATTTTTTGGTATATTTTGTTTTACTCGCTTAGAGAGACCTTTAGAGGTTCTCCTTAAGAATCAATTGCAGCTTACTAATACAGATAATTATACCTATTTACATGAGAATCTGGCACCTACATTCTTCTGTGTCCACCCAAAGTGTGTTATACAGCAAGGTAGGATGTAGAACATGCAAGACATATATGGGAAATTGTATTGAAACCCAACAAAACCATTTCTCATACTGAGACAGATGGTCCACCCCGTCTGACAATTTACACTGACAGATAGTCCATCTAGAGATGTCTAACTCCATCCGTCTGGTGTGAGTAGTGATGTTTGGGTGTATATAAAATTGCCCCACATGTGAACCACATACCCTTTAGCATAAAAATCTGCTTACTGAATCAATCACATAGGTATAAGTTTATGAATATAAATCTATCCCAAAATAATTCTCTCTGGCTCCAACCAATCAAATATCACTAGGTGTAATAATGTTAATTTAAAGAATTTAACTTAGTTTTTATTTGGTACATATCAATATCAAATTCTATGTTTATGAGGTTACCTTTTCTTTATTGTCTAACTTTATCATACCTGGAAACATTTGTTGTTCCACTTGGTGTATTACAATCATGGCACATATTTGTAGCATACCAGGTGCAACAACACATGTTAGTCCCCTAAATAGCTACCCATTTAAGGATTCTCATTCCCTTCATTATTTTCTTTCTTAAACTCTGACACAACTGAACAAGGATTTGCTATATGTTCCAAAGTCTATCTCAAACCAATTGTAATATGCTCCACACTTCCTTTTTCAGCTAGAGTATCTAAACCCTCTGTTTTGACATCAGCAATTAATTGAGCTAAAAAGATTTCTAAAAATATATAGCATCACGTTCCTAGAGATTAGTTACCAAACCTTTCTTCCTCTATAATTATATTTGTATATATAGATAGAAGGGGAAGGGGATGAAATTTGTTGGATCTAATTATTTGTTATTTGAAAATATCAATAATAGCTTTTATGATTGATTATTTAATGAAAGGGGAAGTTGCACACAAAAATATATTTAATAATATCTGAGATGGATGAGTTTGGAAGGGAGCTTAGTTAATTTTAAAAAAGTGGGGAAGTAAACATTGGGATAGAGGTTGCTAGGGTGATAGGAAGCATTAAGCAAAAGTCATTAACCAAATTTGAGTAGCCGTGCCGTCTTGGGCGTTACCATATGCCACAAAACTAACTTCTCATGCACTTCATCTTCAATCACTTTACCATTTACTATTTTATTATTGCTTACATACATTTTCCTATTTCCCAATGTGCCAACTTCCTTCTTTATCACAATCTAAACCAATTCCACATCATTTCTCTTTTCACTTAATTATAGGGCAAGATATATTATCCTGAGTTGAACATGTTACCTATGTTATAAGACTCAACTAAATGTTCAAGTATAATATAAGGTCATGGGCATAAATTTTATATCTAGGAGTGACCTTTGCTGTAAGACAGCCACACATCATCATATAAATTTATATATTGGGATACCCTTGATTATGGGTATGGCTTACCTTCACAAACTTGAAGTGCAAGATAGTGATGTGTTAGAATGCATGAAAAGGTACCATATTCTATTGGCCGAGGCAGCCAAGTTGTAGCACAAGAATTCAACTTCTCAACATTCGAGAACAATTTTTAAGGCTTAAACTTTGGAGTTGGAGTTTCACTCGTGTGCATGTTGACTTTGACTACTATAAACCAAGGTGAATAATAATAGAACCCTGTACATATGTGTTGTGACAAACTCATCAAACTCCACATATTTTCACACTTCCACTCCTTCATCACCCATTTCCTTCCTTAATATTAATACAACCTTGCTGCACTTCTACTACTTTGTATTCTAGTTTCTTCTGACAAAGAAAGTGATTCAGCTTCCATTCATTTGTTAAGTACACTTAGTAGCCTCTGTTAATCATGGAGGTTGTGAGCCCAAAAGATTATTCTATAACTTCAAGCCCTTTCTCTTCACCTAACATTGGGGTCTTGCTCAAGATTAAGGTCATTACATGGTAAGACTATGGAATCAAGTTCAATCATGTGTGTACTTAGATGTCACAAAACTTACATGTTCTTCATGTGTTCGTTTGTTGTGTTGTATCATTATCCAATAAGAATATAACATGTTAAGTTTTATTTTGTTAAACATCTCCATTTAACCTCTCTTTCAATTCTCATGAATTCTTAACTTTTAATCAGGAGCCAAGAGACTGGTTTACCTGTTTCCACTCGTGTTCGAGTTAAAGATAAGATGTTTAACCTACACAAAGTGAGTTGGATACAAATTAAATCAAACAATGTTTTTCTTTCTAAAAGCTTATTCATTCACTTAAAGTGCAACTTATATGTATTTACATGTTATGTTGATATTTCAGTTTCCTCTGACTTCAAAGAGTGGATACTTCAAGAAAAGGTTAAATGATACAAATGAGGTTGAGCTGCCACAAACTTTCCCTGGAGGACCAGAAACCTTTGAGATGATTGCTTTGTTCATCTATGGCTCCTCCACATTGATTGATCCTTTTAATGTAGCAGCGCTTCGGTGTGCAGCAGAATTCCTTGAAATGACTGAAGACTACTGTTCAAGCAACCTTTGTGAACGCTTTGATCTTTATCTCAATCAAGTAGTGTTGCAAAGTTGGGATGATACACTTATTGCACTCCAAAGGTGTAAGATGCTGCTTCCTTGGTCTGAAGATCTGTTAATAGTAAGTCGCTGCATCGAGTCTCTTGCTTTCATGGCATGCATGGAGATACTTGATCCTGAAAGAAGGAGAGATACACCAGTTATAACATTGGAAGAACTAGCTTCACAAGCTTGGAGTTGTGAGATAATGAAGGATATTGTGAGCCAAGAACTTTGGATGAAGGATTTGATTGCTCTACCATTTGATTTTTTCAAAAGGGTTATAGGATCTTTGAGGAGACAAGGAATGAAAGAAAAGTATGTAAGTCCAATCATAGTATTCTATGCTAATAAGTGGCTGCTCTATAAAAAGACACACCAATTTTGTGAGAGCTCGTGTGAGAAAACTTGGGAAGATGTTGACATGAATAGTAAGGCAAGAACTTCAGAAATTCTACAAGGTATTGTTGATCTTCTTCCTATGAGTGATAAGGCTAGTAAAGTGATACCTGTTGGTTTTTATTTTGCCTTGCTCTCAAAATCTCTCGAGTTTGGTTTGAGAAGCAATAGTAAGGCCATGTTGCAAAACCACATTACATCACTTTTGCACTTTGCACAAGTGGAGGATTTTCTTACTCCTGAAAGTGGAAAAGATTCAATGTCATCCAGCATGGAGTTGGGAACTATGGAAAGCATAATTTTAGCATATGTAGCATCTAACTCATATGTAAACCATACCCCTGAAGCTAGTAACTATAGGGTTGCAGAATTGTGGGATGCATATTTATCAAAAGTGGCTGTAGATCAAGACATGGGACCTAAGAGATTCATGGAACTCATTGAAAAGGTGCCACCTTCTTATAGACAAAACCATTACCAACTCTACAGAGCAATCAACAACTTTCTCAAGGTAAGCATGCACAAAATTTTTATTCAATAAACTTATAGGATTTAACCAAGTGTTCTAAGTGAAGAATTATATAAGATTGATCCCTTGGCAAGTTCTAACCTTCCTATTACTTACATGTTTTGCTTTGATCCTATAGATACATCCAGATATATCCCAAGATGAGAAGGGAGCAGTGTGCAAGCACCTAGACTGCCAAAAGTTATCACAAGAGGCATGCATTGAAGCTGTCCAAAATGAAATGATGCCTCTGCGTTTAATTGTCCAAGCACTTTTTGTTCAACAGATCAATACACACAAAGCCTTCAAAGACTGCTCAGATTCATTTAGGTATGCAAATTGTGGAGAGTTATCAGGAAGCTTATCAAGTTCTAAATGTCCATATTCTACAAGCCAGAATCTAGGAGAGAGTCCATGCACTGATAGCAGACCCTTGAGTTTCTTTTTGAAGAAGAAAGATATTCTGATGCATAATTGCGAGTACTCAACCGCAGAATATGAGTCCACAAGCTTCAGAATCCAAAATCTTGAACAAGAACTCATGTCCTTGAAGAAAAGCCTTCAATTGCAAAACAATGTTACAAAATCAGAAGCAGGAAATTTGATCAAAACAGAGAAGATGAAGCAATGTGGCTTAGAAACTAGATCAATAAGTAAAAGGAGGAATCCAATTGGACAGGCCACTTGTTGCATGAGTTCTGTAAATTTTGCTTCACAAAGAAAGTATGCAAGCCGGTTACTGAAGGTATTTCGCCGCATAACTTTATTTGGAAGTAGGAAACTTAAGAGAAAGCCATGAATTCAAGCCTAGCCAATTGTCCAAGCCATTGTATCATAAGAACTTCACTGTTAACATGTATGAATATGGATACAAAAAAGAACAATCAATTGAAGTCTCAACTCTCAACTCTCCTTTTCCTTTATTCGAATTTCATAGAAAAGTAATCTATGAGAATATTGCTAGGAAATTGATTAGGCTAATATAATTTTGTAACGTACACATATTCATACATGTCAACAGATACATTACTTGGAAAATTGGACAAAAAAGGTTGGGGGGGCTGAGGGGACTTCAACTTGTCATAACAAGTGAAGAACACTTAATCACTGTCTATGACCATGAGGTTTGTAATTAAGTTGTAAGATGAGCATTTGAGAAAAGCAAGTTACTAAAAGTGGCCTATCAGAATAGTTAGTAAACAAGAAAGACTAAACAACAAAATGTTGAACATCATCTATACCAATAACATCCAACAGCAAGAACAATGCTGTAAAAAAGTGATGAATTCCAAGTTTTGATTAATTAGCTTATTTGTAACTATTCATGGATGAGAGGAAGTGTAAGTTCTAGCATGTTGGTATGTTTTGCAAATGTGCACTTAATAATATCTTTCTAATTGATTATTACAACTTTGGAAAAAATGTACTGAGGTTTGTCATGATGATATGCACATCCCCCTAATCTCAAATATTACAATGAACTTCTGAATTTTAGATTTTGTATTACACTCATACACTTTACTCAAAACTCTAAATCCCTTGTTAGTGTCAAACTCCTCATAAACAATTTTAGCAGAGAATTAGAAGCAGAATTTTAAGTGGCTAATTTGGACTAAACATGATTTTCAATGACTCGGAATTTTGCATAGACAAAAGGCAATACACGAATGATAAGGCTAATAATCAATCCAAAATAACTTCAAATGCCAAATGCCTTGTAAAATGTTCAGCCAGCAGTCAGAATAATTTCTTTACAGAGGTTAACACTGCTTTTACCAAATTCACTATGATTGTGATAAACAAGCTCAAAATAATTTCTTTTCTTTTATTGTAATCTCTATTTGGGCTTAGACCCGCTATTCACTAAAGAGCATTATATATATGGATAGTATTGTTTTATTTGATTTTGTCTTTTAAAAAAATAAAAAATGGAAAATGATGTTCATATGTTCCTCCTCCATTTCCAGAGACCCTATATATGGTTTCTCATCCCTCCTTATAAAGTTTCAATCTTTCTCTTTCTCTCTCTACACTTTTTGTATATATAAAGTTTTCCAATCGGTTTGATAATTGAAATTGCAGTTGGTAATCTAATAAAACAAATTGAAAAAAAATAAAATAAAAGGGGCGGGGAGGCATTATAAGACATTATTATTATTATTATTATTGAACCTACCATTTCCATTTCTTCTTATAATCTCATTCTGCCTCCCCCTCAGATCTTAAATCGGTGTGTTTCTTCATCCAAGTTTTTATCTTTCTTCATTTGGGTCTCCCTTTCGATCTTTCTTTACTCAAAATGTTTTTTTTTTGTTTTTTTAGGACTGCTTTGTGAAGGATCCAATGTTTCATAATTGAATCCGACAATATATCTTTGCAACATCGTTAATACACTTTCTGAGGTTGCTATCATCTTTTGCTTTTGCTGCTACTCTCTCTTTCTATTCTATTTTAACAATTTCATATATCATAATGCTACCAACTTGTTATTTTATCTTTCTGCTGTCTGCTCTTCACTTTTCTATTCTATACTGTATACCATTATAGCCTATAGATATGTTCAATGAATTGGATTGGATCCATCAGTAACAGGCATTCTCTTTTACCCTTCTAGTTAGCTGCTTCATTTCTCCTTGGAAGATTGGGTTTTTTATTTATCATTTCTAATGGTACAGCTACTTGCATTTTTGAGCTCAATGGATGAACTATGTGTCTTTTGCTTGTAGATAAAATGCAATCAGATAATGGCAAGTTATTCATTGGTGGGATATCATGGGACACGAATGAAGAGCGACTCAGGGAGTATTTCAGTAACTACGGTGAGGTTGTGGAATCAGTGATCATGAAAGATCGGACAACTGGTAGAGCCCGTGGGTTTGGTTTTGTTGTTTTTTCTGACCCAGCTGTTGCGGATGTAGTTGTAAAAGAGAAGCACAACATTGATGGAAGGATGGTAATTTCTTGTTCTATCGCCTTTTATGTCTTTTACATGCATTTGATATTAAAGTTCTCTTAGACTTGCACAACATGATCACTTAATTCCAAACTAGCAAATAACAGTTTCTAATATTGACTTGTTCTTTGATTTGTAAAATTGTTATGTTCTTGTAATTTTCTAAGCTAGATTTTAGAATGGACCATGACTATGCCTGTATTTTATATTCTCTTATCTTATTTCCTTTTCTTTTTATTATTATCTTTGGCTTCACTTCTAAATATATATTTGAAGGATTGATAGGCCTTCATATCTTTTCCTTTCCTGATTTTTAGTTAATGTCGTTTCAACTATCACTAGGTTGAGGCGAAGAAAGCTGTTCCCAGGGATGACCAGAACGTAGTGAGTAGGAACAATGGCAGCATCATCCATGGTTCTCCTGGTCCAGGCTGCACAAGAAAGATGTTTGTTGGAGGTTTAGCATCAACTGTGACAGAGAGTGATTTCAAGAAGTACTTTGATCAGTTTGGAACTATTACAGATGTTGTGGTCATGTATGATCACAACACTCAGAGGCCAAGAGGCTTTGGATTTATCACTTATGATTCCGAGAATGCTGTTGAGAAGGTCTTACTTAATACATTTCATGAACTGAATGGGAAAATGGTTGAGGTCAAGCGCGCAGTTCCTAAGGAGTTATCACCTGGACCAAGCCGCAGCCCAATTGGTGGATATAACTATGGTCTGAGTAGGGTCAATAGTTTCTTAAATGGCTTCACTCAAGGGTATCCTCCAAGTACTGTTGGAGGCTATGGACTTCAGGTGGATGGTAGATTCAGCCCCATTGCTAGTGCTCCATTTGGTTCTGGTTATGGAATGGGTATGAACTTTGAGCCTGGCTTGAGTGCTGCTGGATTTGGAGGGAATGCAAATTTCAGTGGTAATCTTAGTTATGGTAGGGGATTAAATCCTTATTATATTGGCAGCTCTAATAGCTTTGGCAGTCCTGTTGGATATGACAGTGGTAACGGAGGAAACAATTCTTTCTTCAGCTCTGTGACTCGAAATTTGTGGGGGAACGGTGGCCTTAGTTATGGAACAACTTCTGCAAACTCCAATGCATACATTGGATCAGGTAGTGGGAGTGTTGTTAGAGGAAACGCGTTCGGCAATACTGGAGTCAACTGGGGTTCTTCAGCCGCAATTTCTGGGCCGGGGGGAGGGAACAATGTGTCACAGAGTAGTGGCAACCTTGGCTATGGATGTGGTGCCAACAACAGTTATGGTTTGGGTAATGGAGGGTACGAAAGAATCAATGCTACCACTATCACCCCAACATCTTACTCTCCATCAAATGTTGGTGTTGATGGGGCTTTTGCTGAATTTTACAATAGTAGTTCTGTTTATGGGGACCCAACTTGGCGATCTTCAAATTCTGAACGAGACGGATCTGGTCCCTTCGGTTATGGACTTGGCAGTGCAGCTTCAGTTGTTTCTGCTAAAAGTCCTCCTGGTTATGTTGGCGGTTATACTGTTAATCAGAGGCAGCCAAATAGGGGTATGAGACATGTTCATCTCAATTTTATCTCAGTTTCTGCTAAATTTCCTAAATTTCCCCCTTTAATAGTAGTCCCTTTAGTGTATAGTAGCAGTATATATATTAATACAAGCCTCAAAATATGGTTGAGACATCGTTTAACTGTTTCAATATTTGTTTGAACTTTCGTGCAATGATCTAGATGATTGTTCTCTACTAGTTGCACGGCATTATTAGTAAATGTCAGATACAAATATTCATGCCCTTTATAAGAGTAACTATGTTCCTTATTTCATTGGAAAATTAAGTTCCATGTAGCCAACCCCACCTAGTAAGATAAAGGCTTGGTTGTTGTTGTTGTATTTAATATCTGACTTGGACATTAGAGTATGGTATAATGTGTGATAACTGATAACTTTCTGTTGCATGTAGTCAAATCTTCTTATGAGTTAGATGTTTTGTTGTCTGTAATTCTCTTGGTTCTTACTCTCCCACCTAGGCAAAGTTCTTACGTACTCTGGGTTGGGGCTATTAAATCACTCCACAGTCCACACAAGGCATCTATAACCATCCATACCGTTGGTTAAAAAAATAATACCCATAGTAATACTTTGGGAGTATTTTAGAATTTCATTAACTAATGCTATTCTGCTGTATGTTCCTTTGTTGTGCTAGGTTTTCTACAACAACATATAATCTGAATGGAAATTAAGACTTGAGCATTGTACTTGAAATATGTTTATTTATTTTCCAATTATGAGGTATGCTAAGAGGGATAAACTTGTATGTTTGCTTCAGGAATTGCTACATAGGAAGATCATATTGAATATTGATGACACAAAGTTGTAGGTGAAGAAGATAAAATCCAGTGAAGGGGTTGAATTGTGAATTTTGCAGGCCACTGTTACTGTATTCCGTAGATGTTTTGAGGATTCAGATATAGAGATACAAGTTACACACAAGGGAATGTTAAGGCTTCAGTTTTTTGTGTTACTATTTAGGTTTTGGGATTTAAGTGAGATGTAAAATCTGATTGCGGGATATAGCCCAACTGTATCATGCCTCACTTACAAGGCATAAGTATTTAATTTTTTTCCTTTTTTTCTTTGTTGAGGGGTAGTTTTTTGCAAGTAATGTCTTACAAAGTTGAGTTCTGCTCAGGAATTGTTTTGGTTTGATTTGGTTTTAGCAGATTGTATCTCAGGTTTTTGTTGATTACTAGTGTGAAACATTATTGAAGGGATACCCATCTTGGGTCCCCGTTAATAAGTTACAAACATATGCTGATTCTTTTTTCAAGGGGAATATTTTGTGCTACAAATTTAAACTTCCTCTGAGAAATGGAATTTTGTTCACCAAATTCCTGTCCTATTAGTCTTCTATTGCACTTGTTTTTAAAGATATTATTGTAGAATGTAGTTGAGTTTGGTCCAGTTTCCATTTTCTACACAGCTATATGATTTGAAAGATTTGTAGAAATTGTGAACATTATATCGAACTGGATTTGTTTCAGTGGTTATTTGATGTTAACTAGAGAGTTAGAGAAGTACGGTTAGTTGGTTATGTTGGTATCCTGGTTTTGTCAACAGTTTTTATGGGGAATAGTCATCTATTCATGCATATTGTGTAGCTTTCGAATTTATTTATTCGACTACAAATAAGTTAGTAGCTTTGTTTGGTTAGACATGGTCATGTGTGCTCACCAATGTCAGGTCAGGAGAGGATCACATGTTTTTTATGTGTTATTATATGGTACTTGCCTCTCCATTTTATGATTGGGCGTCTTGACATGTGTCATGGTCATCCCATGGCCACGTATATCCACAACCAATCATGCATATTGGATAGGCCTACTACTAGAGTTGACATTCGGATACATTCGCTATCCAAGGTGAAGACTTCCCCCACTCACTATGATGAGTTATACAAATCGTGTTAGATATATATAATACAAGTCAAGCATTAAAATATGAAAAAAATAGTTGTGTCTTTTGAAGAATTATATATATTTAATTATTCCCAATGGATATAATGATGACATTTAACATAGGAAAAGTGGGACTGAAGAAAAGGAAAAAGATAAGTGAAAAATGGTGCAAAAGGTATTCAACATTGAACTTCACAGTCATCCGAAGATGTGCATGGCCGATCCTCTTGTCCAACAGTAATTATCTCACTAATTACTTGTCGTCTATCTGCTTGAAATTGCTCGTCCGCTTCAAACAAAATAATAATATTTATCTTTCACATAACAATAACTTCAAACTAATAACATAACTATGTTCAGCTAAGCTAAGCTTATTCCAACCACGTAATTGTCTAAAAAATAAAACAATGAATAACTAAGATGGCTCTATTTTATAGTCACTAAGCATATTTAAGAGTTATGTTATATTTTAATGAATATTGAGCATTTAATTGATTGGACATACAATATCATTTGTACCTTTTTCGCTATTGAAATTGGATAAGAATTGCAAAAGCTTAGACTTGTTTGTAACAAGTATACTGATAACCTCAGGAGGCTTATTTTGATTTGCAACAAACAACTGCCAATACCAAGAATTAAAATAATCAAATCCAAACTAACAAAGTTGTAATTGAAAAGACATGGAGAAATTTGTCACATGACACACCTTGAAAACATTGAAGGTTTCAAACTGAATTGTCTTATTAGAATCCTGCAAATTAAGATTTAACTAATAATAGCACTTTTGTTTTATGTTAAGCAATTAAGTATGAAAAATGTGTGTATAGAAAAGAGCATACTCTTAGGAGATTCATGAGGATCACCATGTTATCCAATGAGCTCACATACCGAACCATTACTGCAGAATTCGAGCGATCCAACAACATATCTCCAAGTAACTGTAACACATTTTATTACCATGAATTAGATGTTCTTCAAACTGTTTGATCCAATCATATTCAAGAGTTAAAATCGTCTATTTACAAGAACTAAAAACATATTTAAACCTTAATTTTATACCTTGACCGCACGTCTTCTAGTAAAATAACTTGTAGATTCCAGCAGGGAGTTGTATTCCTTAAAAAACTGACAAGGAAAGAGTAAATCAGTTTAGAAGATATTATTATCTTAAAAACATTATGGTTAAAAGCATTGCAATTCTGAACCAAAAAACCAAACTACTTTATTACTTGAATGAAATTGCAGACAGCTAATAATATGTAAGAAGTAGTGACTTCAATTATTTTATATTCCTATCTTCCGATTTAAAGTTAATCTTAATTATGGTCCAAACCTGTCTAACAATTTTCCATACTGACATTGCTTATAATAAGCTACAAAACTTACACTCCAACCAAGAAGCATGAACTCATGACTATTTAACTCTTTTTACACCAAAATTGGCTGATTTAATTTTTTACAAACATATTGGAAGCTAAAAAATGCTGGGGGAAATCTCAGTCTTCTGTAGGCTCGATTGCTTTTAGACACTGATTCCATGCATGGCATTAAGCTACTAAGCATATTTTTATTTCACACTTACCCAATCATAGTTTTTAGAAAGAAATTCAGCAACCGTAGATTTATGCCTTGTCAGTAGTTCCTGTGTATATCAATAAGGGGAATGTATAAGCTTTCATTCTAAATAAATAAGTTCTATAAGAGCGAAATAGTGAACAGGGAACTTTGTATTAGCAACAAATAAATTGATAACACTAAAAAATTGCTATAAAACATAGTTCTTTCCAAGTATAAAGAGTTCTGCATATAGATACATCCATGCCAATATTACATATTTATATCTTTTATTACTATCCATTATTGAATAACATAAAGTCTGCATAAAAATACTTGAAACAAATTATAGATATGTTTTGGAACTTTTTTGCAAGTAAAAGAATAAATAAATTACAACCATGAGAACTTGAAAAGATATTGAGTGGAAATTAAAAGATGTGGTATCATAAGCATACTCAACTTTAAAAGTTGCACCAGCATCTGATGCTACTTCAAAATTTGGTATTTGAACATATTCAAAAAACTTCTTCATGTGCTCTGATTCCAAGACATGTCTGATAAATATAAATTAAGACAATGAATAGAAAGAGATCTGAAGAATCATGGTTAAACCTGTATGATATGAGTATATAAATCATTTGACTTGCTTACCTTGCAACGCTCTGGTGACGTATGCATTCTCTTGCAACAGCGCCATATGTCAAAGCAACGTCACCTTCTTTTTCATAACTAGTAAAGAAATCTCTTGTCAACTATATATGGAAAGTGTCTAACATTTAGTTACCTTCTGTTTGGAAAGCTTACCCTTGCATGAGAATATCCACAAGGTCTATATTATTTTCCAGGTAGTGAGAAGCAATTAGTTTTGAATTAACTCTCTGCCTTTGCAAGTTTGCAATGACATGAGTAGCATCTTGGCGGGGCTTCACATATAGGAATCAAATAGATGTAAATTATTATATTCTCTAATATAATTAAATGAAAAAGAGCATATATATATATAAATAATTGAATACCCCGAGTTTAAGGTTTGGAAGAGAGATGATAAGAAGTCGAAATGTGTCCTCTTTAAAAAACTCCCGAGTCAATTGAGAACATGCATCAGGGTTTGGCTCTGATGCACCATTTCCATACAGAATAGTCCTTATCTCCAATATCGTCTTGCTTAGCTCTGATAACTGCAATTACAACGTGTGAATGAATATATTGTTTCAATAGAATGGATATAGTCTTAGGTCTAATGAATATAATTAACTAAAACAAACATTGAAGGAATAACCTTTTCTTCACGCTTATTTTCACGGCTACTTGTATTGGTGTCAAGAAACAAAAGAAGTTGGTGGGCATGGTGAACAAGCTCAACGGGTGATCGAGTCTTGTGCTTGAAAAGGCCCTTCATCACATCTTTCTTCATCTCATGAATTACAACAACAAATGTAATTAGGGTTTTGTAATTTTCTATTTTCCATATAATAAAAACTGATGGGATTTCAATGAATCTACGTACAATTTGCAAAATGCTTTTATTTTTGGAAACAGAAAACCAACGTGGGTTCTTCAGATAATGTAGGAAGGACTTGCATGCATTTCCGTTCATTAATTTCTTTAGTCATTTCAATTTTCGGGGCTATTTCGTTTCATCATTTTAATTTCTTATTTTTAATTAAATCAGAAAATCAGGGTCAAAACATATTTTTATTTTTCACTACTTGCATTTTCATTGTTCAAATATTGTGAACTGCAAAATGGTAATAACATTGCCATGCCAGTAGGTGTAATATAAATCTTTGTTCAAATATTGTGCTATATATACTTGCAATTCACATCTACTGAGATGTAGACATGAATGACTAAAGAAATCATCAAAGCTAACCCATTATAACTTCTAAGGCTAAGCAAAAACATGCCTATCTCAGTTGCTAACCTAGAATGTTCTACTTGCTAAACCAAAATTCGTTAAAATGATCTGAACTGAATTAAAGTAATACTGTTTGAATATTGTATAAAGATTTATAAACTAATTAATTCAATGGTTTAATTTCAAACCTAATTTAATGGACTAAAACTCTTAACACTCGGACCAAAAAAACATACACTATTCTTGTTGCAAAGTATAAAATTATAAGCTAATAAACTTTAAATAAATAAAAACTGAAAATTAAAATGTGTATCATGAGTCCTAGAGGAAAGAGCCCCTGAAGTTTAGTTCCTGATTCAAAGGTTTTAACCAAAAAATCCAAAATGAAGAGGCAGAAAAAGAAACTTCCGGATGGGCTATCTTGTTTTGTTACAATAAGGAAGTGTAGAGAACTCAAACAGCTTAAGGCCTATTCTTGTTGTACTTGTCATATCTTCGAGAGATGCCAGCTTCAGATAAAGTGTCCCATACCTGCCAATTATTATCAGTTATCACATTCAATTTCAGAGAGAGAGAGAACTATCAAGAATTACCAAAGTCCTTAAGTTTGGCTCTTTTCACTTACTTCTAATTTTCCCTCTGATCCTCCAATAGCCAATAAGAAGGGGTTGTCCTCTGAGAAAGAAATAGAAAAGACAGCTCCCTAACAAAAACCATCCAAAGATATAGGAATTAATACAAGATTGTCATGATGCAGACAATACTTTCCCATTGGACATATATGAGATAAAAAATGAGCAAATAGTGCCTTTAGGCAATAAGAGATAAGAATTACATGTTTAATCCCTAAAGTATATCCCATCAATCAGTTTAGTCCTTCATTAGGGGCTAAACCAATTGATGAGATACACTTTCAAAGACTCAACTGATTGACAAGATACACACATGAAAGAACTATGATGATGAATAACTACAGTGTCAGGGGCCAAAGTGGCTATTTACTTGGTTAAAAAAAATTAAACTTACTGTTTTAGGAGTTTTAGATGCTATGCAAGATGGTTGGTTGTTTGACAAATCCCAAAGCTTTACCTGCAACAAATAAAAACAGTCGAATTCTAATCCTGCAGGTTATTTTCTAATACGGTAAAAATGAGAAATTGATTACAGAATTACCGTTTTATCCATGGATGCAGTAGCAAGAAGCTGCATGAAATTATGTCAATGGAGCAGGGTCAAACTACAGTACATTATAAGTTGATACTCAACAGTCCCAACAAAATGTTTAAGATACGTACATTAGGTGCCGACAAATTATATGATACTGAGGTAACAGCTTTGTCATGTGCATGAAGAGTAAAAGTGGAACTCAGCTCAGATGTGGAATCAGCTTTGGCAGTCCTAACATCAAAACACTTTACAAGACCATCTTCAAGACTCACCTAAGAGTACAATTTAATCACTATTAGTGGAATCTAATTCACGTTCATCCAAGAAACCAGAATTAAGAAGTCATCTGACTGAAATTTCAAACCCTGTTTTTTTTATACATTTCATAATCATAACAGGTATAGACTAAATAATCATAAATAAAACAACATACTGGAAAGTGAGTCGCTCAAAGAATGTAAGAATAATTTATCAAAAAAATAGTGGTAGTATGTTTTATCAGAAAAAATGAAAGGCATATTAGTATTCAGGTATTAGAAATAACCATAACACACCACAAAAGAGTGCTCAGTGTGCGGATCCCATGCCAAGCTCTCTACGTCAGCTGTGACTGACCACTTATAGCCAGAATGTGATGGCACCCTTCCATCCTTCTGCAAAGGGTAATTGCATTGACAGCATTAGATAACTACATGTGTTTTTAAACAAAGAAGCCAATACTTCAAATTGTAAATGTATTCATTTCAAAGGGAATGCCTCCTAGCACATGAATGTACAACCAAAGAACAAAATATATAAAAGTAGAGAAATTAAAGAACATTGGATCATTACCAATACGACAGTATGATCAAATGAACCACTAAGAAGAACTTGTGGTGCATGCAGATTCCAAGCTACTGCTTGAACCTGCAAGGAGAGATGAACAAGAGTTAAATTTGAAAGGCATGGACAAATGAATTGATCCAAATAATCTAAATTACTCATTGACAAAAATAAAAATATAATGTTACATCTGATATTTTGCTTATGGAAGAAAATGTGCCACCCTTTCGTTCCTTAAAAGTGTATAGAATTGCTCAAAATACCCAAAGAAGACACATAAATTTGTCTATTGGCATTTAAATATCCAGATTTAGTAAAAGATTTAAATTAGAAGCTAATAGTTAAGTAAGACAATTTTTTATATGGGATTGAATGTTGTGTGGTAAAATGTGAACAAGAAAATAAGCACAATGTAGCATAGATGAGAATATTGTGTTAGATGAGTGATACACTAGACATAATATGATTAGGAATGAAAACCATAGGAGAACCGATCACGAAAGATTTAGAGATTGATGCTTTGTCAATGGACATGATTTAATATAGAGCATTATAGTATCATTTGATCTATATAGCTGACCCACCTAGTGAGACTAAGGCTTCGTTGTTTTTGTTGTATGGTTAAATAAGATAGTTATTCCATCTTGATTCATAAAAGTACAGTAAAGATAACCTCAGTCTACCAACATGTAAAATTGTCAATAATATTTCTAAGGTTCTACATTATTTAATAGTTCCTACTTCCTAGGAAAACATGTGACAGTAAAGGGGGGAAGCATGTTTGATCGACTGACGAGATAATCAAAACGAAAGACTTAAGCTTAGTTCTTGCCTTGTCTGTGTGATGCTCCATTGTAATGTTACACTTCCCAGCAACCACATCCCAAATCTTTACTTTGTTGTCAGCACTGGCACTTGCTAGTATATTCCTGTATTTTTCAGTGATGGATGCCAATAAAAAGGTGAGAAGGAAGATAGCTCCCAAAACAATAACAAAGAAAACCTTTTAAGTTCAAAAATCCATCCAGCAGAGAAAATAGAACAGAATCCAATGTAACAAACCTGTACTCTTTGTTCCAAGCGAGACCAAGTACTGAGTCAGTGTGGCTGTCATCTTTGTATTTGATTGATTTCTACCACAAAGCAATTTACAGAATAAGTAAAGGAGGTTGATATAAAAAAGCAAGAAATGAAAGTGTATGGAGATCCAAGCAAACAAGAATTTAGAATAAACCTTCTTTCCTTTTTTCTTTTTCTCTACAATGCCACCTAAGACCACACATGGCTGTACTTCATCAATCTGAAAACAAAGGAGAATTAGAAGGTATTCTACTATGAAGCCTCTTGTATTAATTTATATAGTTGAAGCACTTACAACATCAAGGTCCCAAATTTCTATGGCGGGTTCCATGGAACCAACCGCGATGAAGTTCCCTGCAATGACATATAAACATATTATCCAAGTGAATGTAAGTATGAGGAGCAGAATAGTGAGTGAGATCATGAAGGAGAGGGGGACCTGTATCTCCTCCTTTAAGGGGGCAATCGAGCCAAGCTGTAGAGAGTGGAAAAGCGGGAATGATGATCTCATGGTGAATAAACATGTTCATTTCCTTTGAGTTTGTGTCCTCGAGTACCCAAACCTAGAAGTGAAGAAATAACACAATTGTTATATACATATATATATAGAGAGAGAGAGAGAGATGGGTAGTGAGAGTTACCTCAAGGACGCTGACATCATCCTCATTTCGGGCACAAACGATGACAGAGTCAGTTGGATTAATGATCATATCTTGAAGGTCTTCAGAATCATCATCATCATCATCATCATGTTCGTCTTGATCTTTGTTGGTGTTACGTTTGAGATAAGGATCCAAGTCATTAGTTGGATAATAAAGATCACCAATACCAGAACTGAATAACTCAACTCCTTGGTCATCCTCGTCGTCGTAGTTATCCATGTCAAGGTCCTTCAAGGCAAGGGCTATATCGTCATATTTATTAGTATTTGATACTACTACTCCTCCTCCGATAGCTTCTGCTACGGCTAATGCATGTGAGACTTCATCTTCTTTTTCTTCTTCATCATCAATTACTTCATCAACATCTTCGGTTGTGAGAGTGGTGGTGATTAATTGTTGAATTTCATCCTTAGAAGGAGGGTCAGCTAAAACAGGTTCTGACTTGGCTACCCCTTTCGGTATCCAAGATATTGCTGATATCATTCTCTTCTTGCTCTTCTCTCTTCTCTCTGATACTGCTGCTTGTTGCTGCTGCTGCCAATGCTTAATGAAAACAACACAGTCAGGGTTCTCTTCTCTCACATAATAACAACCGCTCCTTACTCACGGGCCTTAGCCCAACCCAACCCAATCCCTATAATATCATTCCATCCAAGCCCATCTTTCTTACTTTCCTATCATTATTTACTTATGACTACATCATTCATACCAAAAACCTGCTAATCATATTTGTGTATATATACTAGGGAATTCAGGGATTGTAATTTTAGGATTGACTAATTAACCGCACCGTGAAATACAAATATTAGTAGAGTAGTTGAACATAAAATCTAATTTAAATAAGTTATATATTGTAAAATAGTATGACTTTTTCCTTCTTTTACTGTTTCTTTTTTAGGTAAAGAAAAAGAAAAAGAAATAGTGATGTAAATTACATCATGTTTAATAAATAAAGTAAAAAAAGAGTAAATGGAAAGGCCACCATACATTCATACATTCATACATTGCAGAGAAGCAAATATTTGCATTAAACTCCATCTATCATGTCTCAAGTTACAAGTTAATCCCTGAAACTATATCTATCACTCTTTAGTACTACTTTTAAGGACCAAATGAGTAATTTCCATATTTACTCTTTCACTCCTTTCTCTCTCTTCACTTTCAACTTCCAGCTGCTACCACCTTCTCATTCCATTTCTCTTTATATACATAATAACAACACACACTCTCTCTATTCTCATTCTTCCTCTCTCTCACTCTCTCACTACCTCTTCTTCAGGTACATGCCACTTTAATCTAATTCTCTCACTCTCTTCTCTAGATCTCTCTCATTTCATCTCATATATGTCCATTGTGTACTTTACTGCTCTAACTCATGGAAAATATTTATTTCATTATTGTTTCTCAAGTGAATAAGTAAGGTTGTATTTACATAATGCAACTTAAGTGATTTTCTTTATACATAGATACATCATTTAAGATTATATCTACATCATGTAACTTAAAGTGATTGTGTTTCTAAAGTGACCAAGTTATATTGTATCTATGGCATTTAGCGGGTGAAATCTCTATGTGCCTTATCAAATCAATGTTTGCTCTTGTACATTTTTCTTGGGCTTATCGAGAACGAGGAAACTTTATGGGGAAAATGAACTAGTAATGGATTTGATGATATAAGATTAGAAGAAGAAAAAATCTTATCTTTTCGATGTCTGATCTTGAATTTAGCATTTGTAAATTTGGTCGTCTTTGACTTAGCATGTTTTGTTTTAATATATAATTTTTCACTCCCTCTTTCCCTTACTTTTGAAGCCAAATGAACAATTTGAAGTGTTCTCCACCTCCATCAATTTTCCATAGCACACATTATGCTCTGATCTACAATTGCTTCTGCTTACTTTCCTTCAATTCACATTCCTAGATCTTCCTTTATGATATCACAATTCTGCTGAATGTTTTTCTTTTCGTTATTTACTTGAACTATTTGTAAGATCTGGTTCCTGGATTCCCGCCACTTTCTTAGTCCCTGTACATACAAGTACATTGTAGGCATGTAAAGAAGGGTTGGTGGAAAAAATCAGAAGGGTGTGTGTATGTATGTAGTGTGAACATAGAGTTAATTTTTAGCATTATTTAACTTTCTCACACTACTAGATTTTGTTTTCACACAATGCCTCATTTGATCCATGAGGTTGATGATCCACTTTGTGTAAAAAGGCATTAATTGCTGTTGTTGGTGTTGTAGTGAACTTTTTCATAAGTCATAACATGGTATGTTTTTGTTGAGATCTAACATTCCAGAGCACTTTTCATACAGGAATTTAGAGAGGCTAAGTGATATTGAATTGAAAGGTATAAAATAAACTTGTGGAGGAGCAAAAATGGAGTTTTCAGTGATTTTCATTCTTAGCAACACTTTACTGCTTCTAAGTTCATCAGCATTTGCCAAAACAGCTAGCCCTCCCTCTCTGAGCCCAACCCCTGCACCTGCCCCGGCACCCGACTTTGTCAACCTCACCCAATTACTCACCGTTGCTGGTCCATTCCATACATTCCTTAACTACCTCAAGTCAACAAAAGTGATCGAAACTTTCCAAAACCAAGCCAACAACACTGAAGAAGGAATAACAATCTTTGTACCAAAAGACAAAGCCTTCTCAGATTTGAAGAAACCTTCTCTATCCAAACTCACAAATGACCAGATCAAACAAGTGGCCCTATTCCATGCCTTGCCACATTTCTATTCCCTAGCCGACTTCAAAAACCTTAGCGAAACTGGCTCCACTCCCACATTCGCTGGTGGTGATTACACTTTGAATTTCACAGACGATTCGGGCACTGTGCACATTAGTTCAGGCTGGTCAATTACCAAGGTTACCAGTGCCGTGCATTCCACAGACCCTGTTGCAATTTACCAAGTTGACAAGGTCCTTCTCCCTGAGGCTATTTTCGGTACAGATATTCCTCCTGTGCCTGCACCAGCACCTACACCTGATATTGCACCTGCTGCTGATTCTCCAACTCAACAAAGTTCAGATAGCAGATCATCCTCTCCTTCATTATCACATGATTTTTCCTCTTCTTACAAGATCATGAGCTATGGAATCTTGGCCAACCTTGCTTTGGCAACTTTTGGTGTGATGTTGATCTTGTAATGTGGGAGGATTTGTTCAGTATTAAATATTCAATTTGAAATTTGATGTATCTACATTTGGTGCCTACTTGCTTTGATTTCAATCCATTTTTTTGAGCATATATATGTCATTCAAATATGTGTGTGAAGCTATGATTTCTGAGTCATGAAGTACTAGTACTAGTTCAGGTTATTTAATGATGCATAATTTTGAAATGAGTATGTTTTTCTATTTGTCAAAATGAGAGGTTAAGCAAATGGAATGGAATGGAAGGCAGAGAGAGCCACTCACATGGATATCCGTATAGATAAGAATGAGGATGTAAAAATAAAAGTAAAAGTAATAATCATCGTTTGAATTTAGAAAAAATAATAGATTTCATGTAATATAGATAAAAATGTTGTATTGGACAAGTGAACTCCCACTAGATAATATAGGTTTAGAAATGAATGCATTAGGAATAAAGTTGGAATAGCTCTTACAGTAAAAAAAAAAAAAAAAAAAAAAAAAAAAAAAAAAGACAGTAGAATCACATCTTAAGTGGTTTGAACATGTGTGAGAAACTGATAGAAACCTCGATAAGAAGAATAGATCAAATAGAGCCTAGCCCAATTCCTAGAGGAGGGAAATCAAGAAAAATCATAGACGAAATAATTAAGAAAGACTAATAAAGCAATGTTATGTCAATGAACATAACTTATATATTTTGAAGAACAATATAATGTCATTATATCTATGTAGTCAATCCTAACTATAACTAGTGAGATAAAGGATTAGTTTGTGTTTTACTCTGATCTAAGTCAAAAGAAATACGTCAAAAAAAGTTCTGCATTTAGAAAGAAAAAAGGACATCACTGGCTGGTTCTATTCATCAACTATACCATTGTCTGCATGCATGCATGAAGTATCTTAGCTATCGGAAGGGGGGAAAACGATGTCATCCTCCCATCTTATTATTGGGAAAATTTGCATGCGATTTTCATCAAAGAATATACCTAAGTACAATAAAATTCTAAAAGAAACTTTACAGGACCCTTCTATTTCTTGTGGTTTTCCATAACAGACAATAAACTCTTTCTTTCACAATGGGTGCTAAGAGGTAAGCATCTTCCATTTTCTCTATATTAAAAAAATGTTTTCCTCATTATCTATTGGGCCTGGTTTACTTCAACCTTCAGAGGCTGCCTCTGAAGCTGCATCATCAATGGTTAAATTTGATAGTTCATTAACTTCATCTGTTTCATTTGCATCGTCTACTGAAGCTACAGGTGATGCTTCCGGGGTCGTGTTATCTTCAGGTTGTTGAAGGCTCCAATACTTGATGCTAGCAGTTAAAGTAAGTATCATCTTCTGGTTGACCTGTCATGGTTAAATACAACAAAATAAGGTAGAGCAAGACATGTAATATTTGTCACTTTACTAAAAGGACTAGATAAAAGTCTGAGGTAATCTTAGTAAGCATTAATACAGTATGTAACATTGGCTAGCGATTCTATGGGCTAAATTCCTTTTACCCATTATAAAAAGATATAATTCGTGAAAGTATGCAGGCAACAAACTCACTGACCACAGGCAGAGTTTCTATTAAAATTCTGTTTCACATTGATGATATTACCTCTATTATGTCCTCGGGTAACAGAAAAATGGAACACCCAAGTTTTCGGGCAACACTGATTATATATGTTGCATTCAACTTCTTATCTTCATCTGCAATTCAAATAACAGAATAACTTGCATGTTTCAATTGTTTCTTGAAAGATAATGTGTTCAAATCACAAGTGTGCAATATAACGCTGCATAAGACATTGGAGAGTTGCAAGTTGGCAATTCACATACCAGTCTCCCCTTTAGTAACAAGACTCCAGTTGACCACCCTTGGCTCCACAGCACTCAAAAGCTCAAGGAAGAAAATGCCACTGGAAAGATTTTTATCCTAATGAAGAAAAAGAAACCGAAGTAAATATAAAAATGTTGAAATCCTTCAAGTAAACATCAAAGCAGCCATTATGTAAACAATCCCTTCAAGTACACATTGAACAGTCCTGTTCTTTTTTCTAAAGATTCAATTTACTTTAGTACTATTGATACCATGCCTATGTCATTTCTCTCCCAACCATGACCCTGGCAGTTTTTTTCAGATAAATGAAAATTAATAGTAATGAGGAACGTTAGCAAAAACTCTTAATAGCTGATCCATAATTTTAAACCTTGTTGGAACCACCTTAATATCATATCCATGCAAGATAAATATTGATATCTCATAATTGATACATGTTTGCTCGATTACCTTAAAACTCTCCATTTGGGAAGTTCTTCCTGCTCTCTTCACTTTATTGTTTGCCCAGTTTAGAATATCAGCATCAGTAATCTCTTTACCTTGGGAATGTGATCTCAAGTTCTTCAGAAGTTGAAGCATATTAAACCTCATAAGCTGCCACAGAAATGCTGTGGAAGAGACGGAGAAGAATGTTCTCAATATATAATGAAGCAGATTTGAACCAGAAAACAATAAAGTAACAGACTAACAGTACACCCATCACAACACCCCCACAGCACAAAAAATAGTTCAGAAACAAACCCAATAGTAGTGAAACCAATAACATAAATGGAAGTCAATCTTACTAAACAAATTACATATTCTGACAAGTAAAACATTCAATTTTTCCTGCTGACTATTCATTGCACAAGTGTGGATGCAAGTAATCCCCAACATCGTAGATCTTACAGGTGTGTGATAAAGTTTCCCCTTAAACTTAAGTGATGCTTTTGCATCACATATAACACCTAAAGCGCTCCTCAATTTCCTACACCCGCTTGAATCCTATTATTTACATCTTCCTCTATTTTCTTGTTGTTTTGTATGATGGACCCAAGATACTTAAACAATGTTGTGGTGCGCCTTCAATTTTCACCTCTAAGCTAAAATCAGTGCATCTCCTGTTAAACTTGCATTCTTTACATTTCGTCGTACTTCTACTTAAATGAAAGTCATGTGCTTTCAAAGTTAGTCTCTAGTCTCTACATCTCAAACTTCACACTTATTTCCTATCTCATTTCTCTCACTAGTCACTAGGACTATATCATTTGCAAAAAGCATGCATCCTACTCATGGCACCAAAGCTTGGATATGCGTTTAGTAAGCACATCCAAGACCCAAGACAAAATAGTGTTTTATTTGTACTAAAAGTGAAATTGGAGAAAATTATTATTCCAAAATAATCACAAGAACCCAGAACTTATTCCCATGTCCTACTTTCATGAAACTTTTCTTTTAAACTGTTCTTATGCATTGCAATCTAAAGTCAGTTTTCATCGGGCATTTAGAACTAAAAAGCGAAAATTATCATATGATAATCTAGTTTAAATGAAATTAAAATTTGTTTTTAAACTGATATCAAATATTCTTATACATGGATAGATATATCAAATATAGATATAAAGGTCAAATATTCCATTCTGCCATTATTTCAGAACAATTGTTAACATTCCTCTGTAACATATCACAAGAGCATATGACTTTGATTATCTTCAGTTAGCACCTGGCAAATTGAACTAGATAGATGTGACAACAAAAAAATAACACATAATGCACTGATCCACCAAAAAACCAATGAATGAGGACAAACCAGAATTCAAGTAGAAATTAAAGGAGAAGGCACTCTCACACAGACATATAAACTCCACCAGCAATAACAAATCATCACAATACTAAAAGAATCAATGAAACTCACCTATTAACAGCTTCTTATTCCCTTGTACAATATCATTACCAGCAACATTCACTAGCGAAAAGTTTAGGTCCTTCCCAATCTTTATAACTTGATTGCAGTTCTCAACTTTTCGGAATGGCATCTTTATAGGAGGTTTTGTTGCGTGCTTCCAATTGACAGATCCAGGTGAGACCTTATCAAGAACTTCTAGTAGAACCCATCTGCACAAAAAGGAAATTAGGAAAGTCATAACCAGTGATTAAGGTCAAGAATTTTTTTTTAAAAGAAACAAGTGCAAACTCTATGATAAGAAAAAAGAAGCAGATGAAGACACAACAGAACAGAGGAAAACTTACCCATTTCTGACATCCTCAAAAATATTATTGACAAAAGTAACAATTCCAAGACTGTTAATCCACAGTCTAAAGCATCTTTCTTCCCGGGATGTCTGTACATCATCCGTCATCATCTCAGCAAAGGTAATTTTCTTGCTGTCAGCAGCTGTAAGGCCATTCCTACAAAAGTAAAGGTGCCAGAGATTTTTGGTTTTATATAAATGGAACTCACAATCTGAACCAGCTAGAGAATCATTATGTACCACATACTTTCTCTAACTTATTAACTGTGACTAACCCTCCCTAAAATGAATCAGCTAGAGATCCATTACGTGCCAAGTACCAACTCCCCTGTCTCATTATAAACCTTTTTTTTTTCTCAAAAGAAAGGTCCAGTTGAAAGAATCAAAAGAAAGCACAATCTGAATTTTCAGTCATTAAATATAACGAACCTGATACCTAGTGGCCTCTGTAAGGAAAATCATGACAAATAAAATATAAAAGATAATGTAATAATGTTATTTTCCACGAGATAGGAGACACCCCCGCACCCAATTCCCCATTTAAAAATGGGGCAGGAAACAGCATCAGTGCTTGGAAGCATACACCAAAGTATTCTTACTGTATCAATGTATGATGAAATCACTAGCACATGTGCAAGCTCTTAAAACTAACCATACCTATGCTGGAATATTTGAGCAACAAATGCAAGATTAAGATTAGGAGACCCCTCTACTATGTCCTTTGGAGTGAGGTATCTCTTGCAATCTAATTTCTCTGCCTGCTCAAGAACCATCTTTGCTCTTTCTGTTGGGTCACTAGTGACCAAAGCAGATGGGCCTGAGTGTTCTGGAGCAAGAGCATTAAGCAAGTAAGCATAAGCTTCTCCATCCTGAAAACAGAAGACAATGTCAAATATAACAGACTTGTCGTACAATTTAGAACCATGTTTTTAATCTGTTCCTGTGGGTGTCAAGACATCTGCCATCTGTATCAAAAGATGGCCGCACATTGATTCAACAATTAACACGATGTAGAACAAAATACTGAATCCTTTCTTTGAAAACTTCAAATGTTTATCAAGGCTAATTACAACATAACAAGGTCAACTATTCACCTATTTGAAGCATGACACACCAAAATGTAGGTATTGGTGGATGAAAACAAAAAGTGTTAATAAGGAATACTGGTACAGAATGTTGTTTACCAAATGTTTTTTCTGTCACAAGGTGCAGGATCCAGACAAAAGTAATTACTTATACTAGAGTTAGTCCACATACGAAAAATAGTTATAATTTCCCTCACCTTGACGTCAGAAGAGAAGTTTGTAACTTGTTTCTCATATCCGGCTTTCTTCAAGTGGAAATTCATCCATTTCAATAAAACCTTATCAGGTGGTAAACTGATAAGCTCCTCCACATCCTGCC
Organism: Lupinus angustifolius; assembly: GCF_001865875.1. Lineage (NCBI taxonomy): Eukaryota > Viridiplantae > Streptophyta > Magnoliopsida > Fabales > Fabaceae > Lupinus > Lupinus angustifolius. Next base: position 21,714,209 of record NC_032017.1, read on the forward strand.
AGTAAGTTACAATGTAATAAAGAGGTTCATTTCAATTGTAGGTCTGACATATGTAAAGGAAAGAAAACCATGGAACTTGTAAATTACAAACAAAAAGAATGATATAATCCAATATATAACCTTGTCATCTTCCACTAATTCCACAAGTTGAGGAGTTTTCTTCAGATTGAGATCAGCTAACAGTTGAATCTAATGACGCCAACACAATGAAAATACAAACAAAAAAACAGAAAAGACAGCATAAGCATTATCAAATTTTTAACTTATGCAAATGAATATATAATTGAACTCATAATAGTGTCAAACTGTCAATCTTCTCATCTGAACTCCATACTATGTAAATCAAACGGGGCTAAGTTTATGTTGTCTACCTTGATTATTTGTGAAATCAGACCAAGTACCAGGTGTGGCTACAAGACAAAATACAGAAATTTTAAAGAACAAAGTTAGTCTTTCACGTCATAAAAACAATATTGGAAGGGGCGAGAAGAGTGTGACAGAAAGAAGATTGAACCTACTCTTGCTTCAACTAAATCCTGAGTACCAATATTAACAACTGTGCACCCAATAGCCTTTGCCGAATTGAGGCCAAGGGTGTGGTTCTCATTTCTCTCCCATGGATTAAGAACCCGTTTGGTATTAATAGCTCTCTCATCTATGGTCCCAGGAACAGCAACATTAATAAGCTTGCTACAGCAGTTAAAAAAAGAACCTTTAGAAAGAAAGAAAATGTTAAAAACTTTTATTCCTAGAAGAAAAAAAATTGGAGGTGAGGTTGGGTAAAATCTACCATAGAAGGACTCCATCTTTCGCAAGATCAAACAGTGCATCTGTTGATGGGTCGATAGGAAGAAATTGGCTCATGAATTTATCTTCTGCCAAATAGCCATTAATATGTGCAACATAAGAAGCTTTCTCGGATTCATTAATAGCATGATGAACAGTAGTTGTAGCTGCCTTCAAGAATGAAGAAGAGCTTTTAGAACCACCATCTTTTGCAGCTGCCCGGCCTTGCAAATTTAAATGTGCCTGCCAATCAATGTCAATGAATAAGCTGCTTGGTCTGATACAAATGTAATGCATATGAAAGTAATTGGAAATAAGGTAGATATACATGCATACTCATCATACATAAACAAAAACACACTTTCATGATAGGAGCATGCATATGAAGAGACAATTTTGATTTTGGAATATCAAATGGGATTATTGTATGTTGTGTATAATATAGAGGTTATTTCTTTGACTATATCTTTAAGAAAGCAGTAAACATCAAAATCTGAGAACATGATAGAAGGAAAATGGGAACAGAATCCTAAAGCCTTAACTTTTGTGGACAATAAAGCTCACCCTGAGGAAGGACTCAAAATCAATTTCTTCATCCATGTTCTGATATGATTCAGCTAAGATACCCTTAATCTCATCCTCCTCTAACACTTCATTGAAAGCCCTTAATTTCTTAAAAGTGGGTGGCAAATCTCCAACTGTTACACGCCCTGATTGAGTCCTTGCAGATACGTACTAGAAAGAAGACAACAGATTCAATATATATATGAAAAATGTTCGATTTGGAGATTATGAATATAAAAATAGAGAAAAGGATGAAAAGTAATAAATAAATAAATAAATAAAATGGAATATAAACATACTTTGGATTTGAGAGTACGTAGTTCAACTTGTGTGAATTGGCTCTGAAGCCATTGATCAGAAACGAGGACACCCACAAAACTAGACATGTTGTTGGTTGGGACAAAATATCAAACAGATGGAAGAACACTGACAAAGCAAAACAAACACATGTTTAAGGGAATTGAGAGAAATTCAATAGAAGATTACAGTGAGAAGAAAATAAAAGAGAGAGAGAGAGAGAGAGAGAGAGAGAGAGAGAGAGAGATACCTTAGAGAATGAGATTGAGATTGAAAGTGAAAGGAAGTGTGATCATTTTTTGTTGAAAAGAAGAAAAATAAACGTGCGATAGAAAACAATCTCAATTACTCAATTATCATTTACTCTCTTTCTTACCTCTAATAATAATAATCTAATAATAATAATAATCTAATAATAATAATAAACACCCAATCACACTTCCTATCAACACTCCTCCCCAACCACTTTCTTTATATTTTCACAATTACTTTATTTTAATTTCCTAAAATCACATATAATATCAAAACCTAAAAACTATTAAAATAACAATTAAGGTGATACAAATCAACTATGTATTTTTCAAATCAAATATATGCTACTTCATATTTACAATTAAAACGTCAATTAATAAATCATTAAATATTGTAGAATATGAGTATGATTTGACTAGAATACCATATTTTAATTCTCGTTTATTTCCTATCATAAAGATACATAGAAAAATATGAAGCAAAAAAATAGTATGTAATAAATAAGATAGATGGAAAAGATTATGTCATGGAGTATTGACTACTCAGTTTATAAAAGAGCAAAAGATTTAGAATAAAGGAAAAACATCAAAACATATGAAATAAATAGAATATCTCATTCCTCTTACATTTATTTGTTACTACTAAAAGTATTTTTTACTTTATAGTAAAAAATTAATTTTTTTAGGGCTTCTAAATGTTATTCACAACAAATGTTATTGATAAGAATTGAACTCTTATCCTTAAAAAAAAAGATATATACATTAACAATGCAAGAATTTTCTATACATTATTTCATTATTCACCATTTATTTTCAATTATCATTCACCCTTAATAAAAATAATACAAATGATTAAGATGATGCATTGAATTATATATAAATATTTACACTGCGGTAAGTGTATAAATATTACACCTATATTGAATATAGTAAATGATTTAGATCATTACAACTAAATAATGAATCTTTAGCCGGTCGGTTAAACCAGTAAACCGATCTCAATATCGGTATGGTACAATAATTATATCGGTCATACAATCATACTGGTCAAAACCGGCTAAAACCAGTCAAAACTGATTGGTTTTTAATTGAACTGTATCGGTCCTACCAACTGGTTTTTATTAAAAGTTAAAATTTTAATTAAAATAAAAAAACTTATTTATTTTTTATTGATTTTTCAACATTTAATATATTATATATGTATATTTGATTTCACCAGTATGTTATTTAATTAGTGAAGTATCAGTTAAACACTTAAACCACTGTACCACTATCATAACCTATCTAATAACCAGTACGTATTAATAACATAACACTACTGTCCAAACTTAATCCAAGCCAATGCACTTTATCCACCTCACTCTGGTAAATCACGTTAAACAATTCGGATTGAGTAACAATTGGAGTTGATGTATGAAAAATTACTTGGAGGAGAAAATTTCCCCAAAGCTTTTTCTATATATTTACTAGACATAACTACGAAATCTTACTCGAGTAACTAAAATGCTTGCAATATGGAGAAAAAATGTGATGCTTAATGTCATGTGCATTATTAAATATATAACATTGAGTAGGTAAAATAAGTGGATTCAAAGTAGAATGATAGATGCATTTTTTTAACTAGTCTTATTATTTGGCTTCTATGATTCATGTTGATGCACATTATAACATTAATAGTTTGGTATATAATATTTATATTCAAATTTACAGTTATGAGCTATAGACATTCGGAAAAAACCCATAAGGGTGATGTATAAATTAAACATTCTGGTAGAGGCAATACAAGATGATGGATGATTCAACATGAAACTTCAAATAAAGCAAATACTACTATTTGCCTTCCATTTTAAGGGAATTTAGCCTTCTTATCCTCTGATCAAGCTCTTTCATCACTTCAGGTTCCTGTTTCTTCCTTTCTTTTGATATATTACTTGTTGTCATGGAACCTATCTTATCAAATGCCACCTGCAAATAAAAAGAAATGGAAAACCCTCGTGCCATTTATTAGAGATTTTAGTTAGCTACAAGTTCATATACATGGTTTCATATAGTCAACTTGTAAGTTGTAACTAACTACCTTCACCATTATAAAGGAGCACCAAATAGAGGAAAACATGAGAGGAGATTGATAACAAGGATACCATGAAATTAATATATGATTGAAATGAAGACAGTAGATCAAAATAGGAAATGGTAAAAGCAACAAGTCTTACAGTCAGTAAATCATCTGGATCAAATAGGTGATGAGTGGTCATTTGGAGAACGTTGATTACTTCACCAACATGATGGGTTACAAGTAACTCATCTTCCTTCATCTGCAATCAAAGCTTACAACTGTTCAAACATCCCTTTTCGTACCGGCATAATCTTTATCTATTCATAAAAACTCAGGAGAACAAAAAGCTGCATCAATGTCGTGGTACCTTAAAGATCGCCAATGCCACGTTAAATATAACCTTAGCCCCCTCATAGAAAATGACATCCCACACTCGCAGAGTGGTCTGATTCATGGAAGGAGTATTATTACAGAGAACAATTTAACATTTCAACATATAATTTATTGCAGCATTATTCTAACCTCGGAAGGAAGGCTCTTAGAAAAGAGGCAAAGGAACCACTCCGTGGTAACAAGGGAAACATCAAATTCCAAAGTTTCCAAATGACTTGCTATCCTGTATTTCCATTTCTACAATTTTCAGAAGATACTTAGAGAAAATATGTGGTACATGGTTAATTGATCAAATCAAAATACCTTGGGCACTTTTTAACAACCAAATCTTTAAACACTCTTTGGTCAACATGACATCCTGATAAGTTGTTTGTGTAGCAGTCACTGACAAGGACATTTTCCAACAAGACAGCTAACATCCAAAACGCATCTTCTTCTGTCTTCATGACAAGCAACAACAATGCTGCAACGTAATTTAATCCCTGGAGCAATAATCGTGTAGTATCAATAATAAAGAAAATTAGTTCTCATGTATGCATTTAACATTTGTTATCAACGTAAATAACATTATTGATAGCTTCATTTTTAACTAATGCAGTTGCTCGGGGCTATATTTACCAGGAAAGAAATTAATGTAAAACATAGGTTCAGACGAAATGAAAAGCAAATATTGAGCATAATAGGATGTTGACTTTAATTAAACCCAGGTAGAACACACAAACTAATTAGTGGTGTAGTTGCACAATGTTAGTAATCAAGTGTGGAGATATTCCCCATTTCATGTCCATTTCCCTCATCTGACGACCGTACTTTTTTTAAACTAAAATTGGATTCCGTATTTTTATTAAAGGGTAATCTAGTGCACAAGGCTCCCACTTAGTGGGGTATGGGAAGGGTAGATATACACAACCTTACCCTACAAGCGGAGAGGTTGTTTCCAAGATTTGAACTCCTGACCTCGTTATTAAGAATCAATTTTATTAAATAGACGAATTGGACTCATTAATCGAATTAGACCACATGCTCCACCGCTTGTTTGGCCCCCGTCAATTCCTTTGAGTTTCGTTCTTGGGAACGTACTTCTCAGGCGGGAAACTTAACGTGTTAGCTACAACATTGCACAGATCAATACACACAATGCCTAATATCCATCGTTACGACTAGGACTACTGGGAAACACAATAATTTCATAAGAATCCCTTACCTTATAGCTATTTATATGGATAAGATACCCGAATAGATAATATATGTGTAAAAATATCAATTTCTATTAACCAATTATACGAGTTTTGTTGGTTGTAAGTAACGAGAATAAGTAACAAATATATCTGGAAGAAGAAAAGAAGAAGCATTGATTGAATGGAAGACATTTTCTACTTGAACTCCAAATATGAGGTATTTAGTAATTAGTAGTATTGAATTTCAAGTGTTCAGGGGAATATATTTCAAGTACCTAGCAGGGGGAAATCATCCGAAAAATGAAGAACATGGTAAACCCACCTGACAATACCCAACATCAGAGTCACGGAAAGAATAAACAACAAGAACACGCCTAAGAGAAGCATGCCCCTCGGGAGTGTCCAACCATGGATGGCCAGGGAAGGTCCGTGGTAGATCCTGTAATATGCTTAAATTATGTTTAGAAACAGAATAAATATAATGAGTGCATTGTAACACGTACACATGTTCAAATTATTCTCAAACAAACCATCATTAATAACCAACAACCATTTTAAGAATCACAATTCCCTTTACCAAGTCGGCAACCCTTAAATAAAATTCACATGGATGAATAAGGAGATGATAAAATCCAAAACCAATAAATATAAAAAAAGTTAAGCTATAACAACCTACACAAATTGATCCTGAATTTTAAAACTGTATTGAGGACCAGACAAATTCATATCCTATCTCTTTCTGATTAGCATGTTCTCAACTACATTTTGCCTCAAATGAAATTCATACACACAAAAACATTTTAATTCTTTACACGAGCTAAGTCAAACAGATTCCAAAATAACGCAAGGTTATAAACATAAGGCTAACAAATGATTGAGCACTTATCAATCTTTCTTAACTCTCATTCCACAAATAATGAATTTGCCCATTAAAAAATAGAAAGAAACACCACATCCATGAAATCTGAAACAAAATTTGTCTGAAAATCTTTTGATATGACACAATGTAAACTCTAGTTGATATGATGAATTCATCGAATTCATTGAAATCAACCCCTAAAAATTGAAATGATCCACACATATGCAAATAGTTATCATATGAAAGGACACCAGCCAAGCTAGAAGGTTGATGTAATATAACATTATAAAAACTGGCAGAATAAAAATAAAATTGAATCATGTGATGATAATAATAACAAAGAGTGTGATAATGACATGACATACATGATCAATCTGTCTGGTAGCAGGGGTGACTTTACCCTCAACAGCTTTGGTCAAATCATCATAATAACTATCAGGAACGGTGGATTTTTTCTTAGCAGCACCAGACAATGAAAACCAAATCTTAGGCCTTAAAACTGGAGGGATACCCTTCCTAATGAGCTTCTTTAAAGTGATAGCATTAGCTAAAGCTGAGAATTTCAATGAAGAAGTAAGAGCACTGCCTTGTCCTATGGTAGTATGCAAATACCAATTAGCACCTTTGCTTGCTTCCAATGCCCACCAAACACGACCTTGTTGCCTCACCTTCTCTCTTACCTCATTCAACACATTCACATCATCCACATTCCCTTTCACTGTGAATCCATAAAGGTCTTGGAATTTCACTGTCAGGTTTGCCCTTCTCGAATGGATGCTTGGCCTCAAAATTGCTGCTTGTGATTGGTATTCAAAGGCAATGTCTATTTTGCTTTTGCTTCCATACATTTTTTTTAGATCAAGAAAATATGGCCACAAAGGGGGGTTGAAGCAAAGATTATATTTTTAATTGGAATGGAATGAGCTTATCAAATGAGGAAACAACCCATTAGGCTAAAAACAGGAAAGGATCCATTTTGAGGACATGGGTGATACAATTTGACGATAAATTATGCGAGTTTATAAATTTTTAGAATCCCTTTTGCATAATCATAAGGAAGATTGAAACTTTGATATACATAGGTCACTTTAGTTGTGAGAGTGAGGTAAATAAATAAATTATGAAGAGATAAAAGAGGTTGAATATTGAGAAAACAAAATCGGGAAAAGCAAGAAGAAGCGGAGGGATGTTTGAGGAAGAGTGTAATAATATAGAGATGGTAAAAGGTGGAAAATGAAATTGGATTATCCTAAAATAAGGAAAGAGATGGTTCTAAGAAAAGAAGGGGTTGATTATTAAGAATATACCCCTAAGATATAGGGAAAATAGAAATGTAAAAAAAAAGAACCTAGAAATTGGAACGTGTACTGTTGGTGGCTGATCTTCGTATATAACTATACAAAGTTACAAAATTGATTAATGATTGATGTGGGGTAAAACAATCCTTTTAATCAATCAATTTTTTATTTACACAAATTTAAGAGGATTCTTCTTTGATTGTTTGAGGTGTTTCAAATTCTGTCAAAAAAATTAGACAAACCATATAGTTTAGATTGAGAATTTATGAGGTTGGTGATAAATTAGGTAGGTTTGGACTTTTCGTATTTATGATATTTATTTTTTAAAATAAAATTCCACATGGCATGGCGTAGGTTAAATGTCTTTCGTTGAATAAAAGTTGTGAGATTCAATATGATATAGATAATAAATTTATTAAATTAAAAATGCTGGTTATCAGGCTAATATAAAAAGTTATTATATCTGTACTATCATTTTAATATTGGTAAATCAATCAATTAAACGAGTTTAATAGTGAAGTTAAGTAATACTGTAATTAAATTAGGCCCATAAATAAATAAAATGTGGATTGGAACGTGTCGAGCTGTTATTGGATGGTTGAGGTGCACGGTCCAATGAGAGAAGGCCACATAGATAATCACGACGACGCCGTTTCCAGTTTCACTTTAAACTAAACGCTTGGAACTTAAACTGCGTTGTGTTTTGTTCTTTTTGTTGTTCCGCTTTTTCACATTGGGGTCTCTTACAAGATCAAACTCAAATCGCTTCTAGTGAATAAGAATTACCCAGAATAAAAAAGGTATCTTATTTTATATTAATTGTGATAAAGTATATATTTTTATATATATTATTTTGTATGGATCGGTGTTTGAATGAATTGTAATATGGATAATTGATTGATGAATTGTTTTGAATATAGATGGGAGATGTTATGGTGGTGATGTTAGTAATAGTGTGTGGATTGTTAATGAAAGGGTCAGAAGGGATAAGATTTGTGATAGATAGAGAAGAGTGTTTCTCACATAATGTGAAATATGAGGGAGACACTCTTCATCTTTCCTTCGTTGTTATTAAGGCTGATTCACCTTGGCATTACGGTAATGAAGGTGTTGATCTTGTGGTATGTATGCTTTCTTCATTTTTTATTTTATTTTTTATTTGTTGCTATTATTGTTTCTTAATTTCGTGAATTTGATGATATATCAGAATTACATGCTTTCTCATCCCACAGACTAAACTGCTTCAAGAGATCCACTTTTAGGGACTAAACATGTCATTTCTTATCTCTGAATATAGCCATGAGTAACAACACTATTGGACCAAACTGATTATGTACTCATTTGTTATGCCTCCTTGTTCATTCTTTACATTGATTCTTGCTTTAACTCCATCTCATTCATTCTCACAACTAGTCAAAGTTTCTTTCTTGTCCACTTCTTAAGTTTTCAACTCTGATTTATGATATTTGGTGTTCACACTTTAGGATAGGAGTCTATTTTCAAATTTCTATTGAGTGAATTGAAATAAAGGCCCATGAATAAAAACTGGCAGGAATGCATTGTGATTCTCAAATCCCATGTTAAACTATTTGAGTACACTATAGTGAAAAATTCATGGCAATCAAATACCTGATTAGTAATAGCTGTATCAATTGTAAAGACTTAGGAACCAACTTCAAGGTTTAAAATAGTAAGTTCTTTTGGTTCAGGTCTTGTAAAGATGCTACTCATCATGTATGCCTAAGAATTTATTTATGGTACATTATCTAATGATCCACATTCACTTATCTAGTGACATTTATATCTCAGGCATATATTCAAATCCCTATCAGTGTTGACATGTATTTATGTCCTTTCTTTTTACTTACTAGCTAGTACCCTCCATGAACATGTTGAATGTAATAACTTCACAATGCATGAATTCCAGGTAAAGGGTCCATCTGGTGATCAAATTCACGATTTTCGTGACAAGACCAGTGATAAATTTGAGTTTGTGGCACAAAAATCTGGGGTCCATAAATTCTGCTTCACCAACAAATCTCCTTATCATGAAACCATTGATTTTGATGTACATGTTGGTCACTTCTCTTACTACGAGCAACATGCAAAAGATGGTAAATGCCTCTGCTGTCAAATCACTTGTATATTTTAGTCTTAAATTTATTTGAGTCAAAAACCGCTCTTTAAATTTTGTAAGTCTGAAGAAAGGAGAGAACTAAACTTTTATGACTGGTCTGGCAGAGCATTTCACCCCTTTGCTGGAGCAGATAGCGAAGTTGGAGGAAGCTCTTTACAACATTCAGTTTGAACAGCATTGGTTAGAGGCCCAGACTGATCGCCAAGCAATAGGTATTATTTTATTTAGGCCTTACTTTTTTGCTTATCTCAAAATTCCTGTATGTGACGAACCCAAGAATAGAACTGAGAATGGAATTGGATGATGGATTGAAAAAAAGAACAATAATAGGAGAATCAAACTCTTCTCCAAGGGTTTCCCCTTTCACAGAGGCCTAACACTTTGCCGACCCACTCTCTGCTATATTTTTGCAAACTAACAATTCTCGATGTACCCTCTTCCCTCTATTTATCTACTTTCAATCCTTCTAACAGACTAGCTAACTGCTCTCTCATCACAATTACCCTTTTACCTTATATCCTAACACTACATAAAATATATCGTACATAACTAAATATGACTTATTTGTATGCTTTTGTTACGAACTAAGTTAGTCAATCAAGTTAAGAAACCCTGATGCAGTTGCTTTTAAAGTTTATGTACTTCTGTGCCATTTTCCTCACGGTTAAATGCATACATCATTCAGAAAGATGGCAAAAGCCAATGCTTTAGCACAACTCTTACTTAGCTGAATAAATCGAGAGCAATGAAACCATCTTTAGTTGTTAAACCACATTCTTGCTTTTGAAATAACTCTTGTTGAGTGGGAATGCAATATAATGTTGTTCCCTTATTTGCTTGAATAAATGCAGTGAATGATGCAATGAGCCGAAGAGCAGTGCACAAGGCGATCTTTGAATCGGCAGCTCTGATCGGAGCAAGTGCACTCCAAGTCTACCTTCTTCAGCGTTTGTTTGAACGAAAGTTGGGAACCTCTAGAGTTTAGAGATGTTAATTGTGATAGAGACCCTGTAACTTATTACAAATCAGAGTTTTATTTTAAACTTTGTTTGGCATTATATGGATAATTTATATTACTAGTGCTTTCCTGAACTCACGATAACATGTTATTTATTGCAAGTTACATTTAATTTCCTTCAATATTTACAGTGGTCATATGAGCTCCATGTGAAATCTAAGCTTTTAGTCTTCTCTATCCTCTTTGTTCTTCACTTGTTTCTAGTTGTATGTATATGAAGGGTTCCCTAAGCTTATAGCCGGAGATTAGTTCTTTTATTAGATGGGTAGGGATTCCAAAGTTGGTTTTGCCTATCTCAATAAAGTATTTTACATACACACAATATATATATATATATCAAATGGAACCTAACTATCTACCAACCAATTGTGTTGGATATAAACAAAAAATCAAACTTTATATGTATTAAAGACAGTTAATGCTGGAGACTAAATTCATTAATTTTCATTTCATATTAGTCTTTTTCTTTATTTACTCTGCTGAAATTGTGTTGTCTGTGGTCAAAGAAATTTTTAAGCATTCCAGTTACAAATACATTTCTTAGTTTTATTTTAAATTATAGTATTATTAAAAAAAAATACAATTAGTGGTGAATGTCCAATATAGCCGAAACGTGGTATATACTCAATCAAGTAAAGTATGCCTAATACCCTCGAGAGAAGACGATTTTTCACTCATACAATTTAAGCTAACTCGTTCTTGATATTCCCGTACATAAGTACGGGTATAAACATAAACATTTATGAACCTACATTACTCACGATAATATACATAAAAATAAGTTGACAGTGAAGTGGATAAATTATAATATTAGTTTCCAATTTAACATAGCGGTCTGGATGATTCAATATATTTAAATCTATATATTATTATTATTTCAACATCTCAAATATTGACTATCGAAAATTGAGTGGAAAATTGGATGCAAAGAAATCTTTTGATTAGATTTGAGCGGTTTGAAATGGATTGTATTTGAACCCCTTTCTATTTGGTCATAGTGAATGGTTGCAATGAATGTTGAGTTCAAACAAGTAACATCCTAAACCAAACATTAAGCTCAACAGTATCAGAGGAAGAGATATCACCACCACCACCATACCCATCTCTTCTTATTTCTCTCCTTTCTTCCATCTTACTTGTAATGACTTATATATATACATTATACACATACACAGAGAGAGAGAGAGAGAGAGAGAGAGAGAGAGAGAGAGAGAGAGGACCATACTCATAACTCATAAGTGTGGTATGGTCTGTGCTTGATTGCTAATACATAATGGTGTAGGTAAGGAATTGGCTCAGTCCACAAGGTCTTCAGTGTTAATAGAGATGTGACCATACTCTAGTGAGCCTCAGGACCCAACTCACCAAAACATTGTGTTTAAAAGGAGGATTTATTTGATATTCAAGTAGTTATTAGTATTAGTTATTTGATATTTTGCTGGCTAGTACTGGACGTGTTTTTTATATGAGACCAGTGAGCATCTTTCTTCTCTTTAAAATCAATTTTAAGGTGATTTTCCAACCTTAGTCTTCATAATGACATCACTAACCCATTGTTGGAGACTAATATTTTTTAAGGCACGAGATTGCCAAACTAATATTTTCCACACTATTAGAGTTTAAAATTGCTATGAATGGGTGTTCTCAGAATAATCTGTCTCTACCGCTATTTCAGTTCTAAACACATTTTAGCAAAGCATAGGAATCACTGTAACCTTGTGTTTGAAATAAGAACTGAAATTATTCATGTCTAACCAAGTACATGCACCAGTAACTTATTGCTGAGAACAAAAATGCAGATAATATTGCTCCATATAGCCCATACCCTACTTTGATGCTAAGGGAAGTCTACTTTCACAAGAACTGAGACATAAATCCAACTATTAGGTAGCTAAACTCCGCTCCAACCTTTCCATTTTATCCTTGTTATCAGTTCCAAATTTGCAGGTGCACATGCTAAAGTGGGAGGCAGAGTTTGTTGAACTTTGCAAAAATACTGAAAAAACGCTTACAGAAGTTCCACAACAAGGGCAGAGGCACCACCTCCTCCATTGCAAACACCACCAACTCCATATTTCCCATTTTTCTGCCTCAATACCTGCATGCAGTGACATTTAGACTAACTGGCACAAAAAAGAGCCTTCAATATTATGGAATATTCTTGAGTGAACAAGAGAGATTTTTTTGCACTTGCAAGAGGATGCATAAATATATATAAGTTATCAACTGAAACTCACCCCCAAAAGTGTCACAAGGATACGAGCACCACTGCAACCAAGAGGATGGCCCAAAGCTACAGCTCCACCATGGACGTTTACTTTCTCCTGTGAAAAGATATTCACTTGAGTAAAAGGAATAAATGGAAGTTGATAGCTGTTTTAATGGCCCCGATAAAACAGCATGAAAATTTCAAAACACACACAAATAGTATCTACACAGATATGAAAAGATTACAACTTTCCATGATGACAAGGGATAACAACTCACTGAATCAAGTCCAAGAAGTTTCTGATTTGCAAGAGCCACAACCTACAGATAGCAATGAGAAGGAATAAAATTCACCGCATCATAAATTGATGAGACATATTAAAAGTTTGGTATGAAATCCTACCGCAAAGGCTTCATTTATTTCATAAAAATCAATTTTTGAAGCTTCCAACCCAGCATTGGAAATAGCTTTGGGAATGGCAAGGGATGGAGCTGTTGTAAATAATTCTGGTTCCTGCACAATCCAGCCTCATAAGAGCATGAAATCATACTACTAATATACCAGACACTAAAAATTAATGTGAATACCAAAATGTTTTATTTCCTTTTCATTTCTCACTTTTTTTAATCACCTAAATGTCTAGTTCATATTTAGAATATGTTTTAAATACCTGAGCAGCATCAGCATATCCAGTGATTTTTGCGATAACTTGAAGCCCAAGCTTCAGTGCCTTCTCTCCACTTACCAAAACTAATGCAGCAGCACCATCACTGTCACCAAAAGCAATTTCATATTTAGTAAAAACCATGCCTTGTGCCAAACTAGAACTTATAAAATAATACGTCAACTAATAGCATTTGAGCGCTTAAAGGCTTCAGCTAATGCAAACTCAATATTTAACAGAGTGAATAAATGAAGCAAATAAGGCATGAATATAACTCTGTAACTGAAGACGATATATGAAGAAAATTTGTCTGCCTGAAGACATTCTCTGCTTCTATGCTTGCAAGTGTGAGTGAAAGATTAACAACCACTGTTCCCTTACTATATTTCCTAATTGACCAATTCCTCCATGTAAATATCACTACGCCAATGTCTGGTTCCCTTCTTTTCCCCCACTAAATCACTTGAGTCTCCATGGTTAGTTAATGTTTAATTGATCCAATGAATCATTTTGAGTACCATGTGTATTTTGAAGAATAATTAGTTGACAAGGGTGCCCAAATACAAACATGATAAATCTTAACAAATTCAGATAACATATTAACCTTATGCTGGAAGCATTGCCAGCAGTAACGGAACCTCCATTCTCCTTGAAACTTGGCCGGAGTTTGCGTAACTTGGCAGCATCAAACTGACATGACAAAAAGAAAAATATAAGGATATTCTAGTTTACATTCAAATGTATGTATTAACAAAATTAATGACTACAATAATTTAATAGGGCCACAGCTAGAAGTATCACAGACATAATTGTTCTTTGTTTAAGATAAAAAATATTACAAACTCCATTCCCCACTTTTTCTGATTCGATTTTCACATTAGCAGACATGGAGGTATAATTTACAAAGGAGAACACGCATATCAACATTTTCATGCCTAGATCTTTTAGCATATGTTTGACAGTTGACACTATGGAAAATAAGGGAGATTAATGAATACAGATGAAGACTTTATAGACATGTATTTTGTATGCGGATCATATATATTTAGTAACAAGTGTTATTTTATTCAGGTGATTACCTTTCCTAGACCTTCATCCTTATCAACAACTATTGATGGTCTTCCCCTTCCACCAGGGACTTCAACTGGAACAATTTCCCATGTGAACCCACTATTTTCTTGAGCAGCAATTCCACGTTCAAAACTCTGAACGGCGTAGTTATCCTGAAAAGGAAGAGAGAGGCATCAGCAAAAGTCTATAATAATGGTTCTTCTGAAAGCATGAAACCTTTCCAAACATAAATTAATCTTAAATTACCTGGTCATCTCTTGTTATTGCATGGTTATCTGCACACAGTTCAGCACACACTCCCATCCCAACATCCTTATAAACATCCCACAGACCATCTTTCAACATACCATCAACAAGTGAATCATGTCCAAGACGGGACCCTTTCCTGAACTTGTAGTATGGAATCAGTTTAATTCAAAAGAAGAACAAATCTTAGAAAAGTGTGAGATAAAAGGCAATAGTAACCTTGCTTCTGCCAAGTACTTAGGTACATTAGACATGCTTTCCATACCACCAGCCACAACAACATCATTTATGCCTAATTGAATACTCTGTGCGGCAAGCATGGTAGCTGCAATAACGAAAAGAAGATTAAAATGGTTGTTGTAATGAGTAAAAAGAGAATTGTTGAGATAATAATAAATGGGGCACCTTTCATCCCTGATGCACAAACTTTGTTAACAGTGGTGCATGCTACTGAATTGGGTAGTCCAGCTCCAAGGGCAGCTTGTCTGGCAGGAGCTTGTCCCAAATTAGCACTGAGAACATTCCCAAAAAATACTTCTTGCACAAGTGATGGATCAACATTAGCCCTTTTAAGAGCAGCTACATAACATTAACAATGATGAGTAATGAGTAAGCGCAAAGAGAGGTTATATTAGAAATTTAGAATAGATATAGTTTAGTTACCTTGAATAGCTATAGAGCCGAGTTTGGTGGCAGGTAGCGATGAGAGAGTACCAAGAAACGCACCCATTGGTGTACGTGCTACACCGACAACGCAAACATCTGCAGAGAATAGAGAAAAGTAAAAGGAAAAAGAAACGAGTTTAGAAGATATGTTTGTTCATATTAAGGAAAAAGGATAATTGAGAAAGACCTCTAGGGTTGATGGAATCTGGAGTTGGAGCCATTGAAAATGAAAATGAAAATGAAATCTGAAATCGAAAACATAAAACAAATAGATCAATAAATGTAAGTAGGATCTGAATGGTAAATGATAGATGAAGATGAGAGATAGGGATGGATCATGAATGAGAGAGAGAGAGAGATCTGAAGAGAAGGGATGTTACGTTATTATTATTATCGTTGTGTTGTTGGTTTGAAAGATGAATTGAAATGTGAAAGTGAATAACAAACATTGTTTATATACTCTCATTCCCAACCATCTTGCTACACGCGAGCTCCACGCATTCCGCATTTTTCTATTTTCTATTCTCTATTCTCTATTCTCTATTTTCTTTTTCTCATCTCCTTCAATATCGTCTTTTTTTCTTTTTACTATCAAAGAAGGTTATATGTTTTGAGTTTGATTCATTTAAAATATTTATATTTGAATTTAATTTATTAACTCATTTAAAATTTGATTATTTTTTCTTGGATGAATTTCCTTTCTAAATTATTTGAAAATTTTGAAATTGGTTCCTAAACTTTAAAGATTTATATTTAGGTTATTGAACCTTAAAATATTTTATGATTGAGTTGTACGTAGAGTTACTTGTTAGGGTCAATCTTTATTTTGTTTGGTGAAATGTGTTGGCATTTTTAGAAGGGGTGTATAACTTAACTTTTAACAAATACTTAATTTCATTTATGGGCTGAGACAGTGATGCTCTACATTTTGCTAATGTTGGGTACATTGTGTTGGTGTGGACTAGTGAGGAAGGGTAAATATTGATTTTGTATTGGGTACATTGTGTGGGGTGGACTAGTGAGGAAGCACAACTTTTTCAGCTAAGAATCACACGCAGTTAACAATGGAAGAACAATTGTTAAACTTAAAACACGAGATACACGCATATTATTTTTAAAATTTTCAGATGAAGTCATATCATACGTGCTGAAACTAATGTGGAAATTGGACAGTTTTTTAATTTTTTTGTAGGTCCTTGTTAGGTATCCCAAAATACAAGAGTTTGTTATTTGTTTATATAATCATATTCATCTCCATATATACATAGCCGGCTATGGATTGTAAGAACAATAATATTGTTTAATGTGCTTATTCCTTGCCCACGAACTAGAGAATTATATTTGAATTAGACCCCATTAATATGTTCTTTCTTACTACCACTTTGTTTTTAGGTAATAAAAAGAGAAGTAATGTGTTGTTGTACACTCCACTGCTTAAAAGATATCCTATTCCACATCAACACCAACATTTCCAGGATGGGTATCAGAATTAAACAATCCTGTTTTCAATATCTCTAACACATGAAACAATAAAATTCATAATTTCTTTACTCACTATTTTTAGCAACAATCATCATCAAGCCACATTGCTACACTTTATTCTCTCCTTTTTAATTTTAAACATAGGAATGTAGCTGTTTTACTCAATCTAGGGAACCAAAAAATACAACCTCATGCAACATCAGCTATTACTATTAGATTATTCACTTTGAGATGTGCACCTGAATCAGCACGTGATGAGATCCGAAATCGATCATAACCACATCAAGTTAAAGTTAATATATCCGCCTGATTTATTATAATACCTGTCTCAGAACCAAAATCAAAGTAGGAGGAGCAGTTAAGAAATAATATGCACATAGTTAAAACTTATAAGCTACCTGCATCTTTTCTAATGTACAAGTAGAACTATGGTTTGTTGGGCCTTGCTAATGTGAAGATTGTCTTACAACCCTGCCCCTTTTATTTTTTGATTATCAGTCATTGTCCCAATAATATCTAAAATAAAAACTGTTTCCTTCTTGTTGGAACAAAGGTTATAGGTTATCCATTTAAAAGCATGTTTCATTCTTTATTCCGGATTAATTAAAATGTTATTTTTTCTTTTTATTTATGTAACAGTATCTAATTAATTTAGGACATAAAATATGATATATTTAAAGACAAGTTATTTCCATTCTTGATGTTGGTGATCTTTGATCATTTCTTAAGTGTTGTGTACTTTCTCATGATATCCTTAGGAAAAAATAGATATTGCTATATATCAACATGGTAGAAAATAACAACCAGGTAGACAGAATAATCTCATGCATATTTTTTTAAATATTTAAATGCATGACAAATCAACTATTGCATTACAAATAAATTAGAAAATAACAATAGTGATTCCGAAAACTGATATAACATATATTCAACTATATATGTATATATAATATGAGCATATACGATTTTTTCATACACTGATCTATCTCCTTAGTATCATATTTGTGCATCAAAACTTGTGTAACAGAAAAATAAACAATAAGAAATGTTATCAATTCTTTATATGCATACATACTTGACATCCCAGCTGGCAGATGACTTACTTAAGCCAGATCTACCCACACTTCTCCAAAAGACAATTAAATAAATGAGAAAAATATAATTAACAAATATAGACATAAGAGATTAAAAAAAAAAGTACAGTGTCCCAAACATGTGGGTGTGTCTGTCACTGTTTTATTTCCATCATCACATTAATAATCACAAAAAAGAAAAAGAATCTTTCACATAGCTGTATACCCACCGACACTCCATGCTATGAAAATATGCAATATAATGCAAACCAAATTTAATTAATTAATTAAAGAACCAAAAACCCAATAAAGAAAGTGAAGAACAGCATGATGAGTGTGACCCCATCCTTTGCTCCATTGTTATCATCAGCAGCTTTTTGATCATCTGCTTCATCATTAGCACCTGGCCCATCTGCTGGTGCATCAGCTGATGAATCTTCCTTCCCCTTCTTACTACTCTTCTTCTTTGAAGCTTTAGGTGACTCTGCAGGTGCCAAATCATTCACCTTAAACAACTCTCTAGGCAACAACACCTTGTTAATCTTATATGCCACAAAAGGGTCTTGATCTATCAATGTCCCTACTATGCTTGCTGTCACAACTTTGGTTTGTAGTTTCACATCTTCCCCATTGTTTTGTACTGTGAAATCATACTTGTTGGCTCCTTCAGTGGCCAAAGTGTTAACAACACCATTAGTTGATTTCAAAAGTTGCAAGGACTCATAAACAGGAATACCGTGATATAGAAGCAATGAAACCTTCTTAGCATCAGTTAGATTCTTGTACTTTGGGATGAAATCATTGACAGCAGAGTCAGTTGGGCAAAATACTGTTAACCCTCCATTAATGTTTTCTTCAAAGGTTGGAAGAGCCTTTGAAACTCTTAGCAGATCTGCAAAGGCTTTGCAACCTTGTTTGGACATGATTGAGATAAGGTTGATGGCGCTAGGTGCTGAAGTTGGTGCCTCAGCATCAGCAGAGCTCAAGGGTTGACTGATTTGAAGGATTGAGATATCGTATGAAACTTCATCAATGGATTTGACATAGAATGAATGAAGTGAACCGTCGTTGTCTTCTGCTCCAAACCCTACTTTCCCTCCTTTAAGGTTTGTTATGTTCACGTAACCTGCAATACAATCAGGGATGCATATATATATACAGAAAGTATAAGAGAAAGGGGTCGAACATAAAATAAAAGATGTTCATCTTACACTACTACTTTTCTGGACAAGTTTTTTAACAACTTATAATTGTTAATGAAAAGTACCTGCAGTGCCATCAGCGGCTCCGGTTGCCTGGAAAACTGAGGAGACCAAGGTGGTTCCATTTGTGATGTGATGAAGTTTGATGGCGCCAAAGTAATCGACTAAGATGTGGAGGGAGAGGACGTTTTTGAGAGTGGAGATGGAGAGGTGTTTGTCAAGAAGAGATTGCATTCCGGCATTGTTGATGGCGAGGACGGTGATGGTACGGCGGCGGTTGATCTCATCGGCGAGGTGAGTGACGGAGAGGTAGTGGTTGTAGGTGGAGAAGTCAGGGTGGTTGGCTAGAATATGAGTGATATTGTGAGCTTCAGTAGTTGAAGAAGAATTCAGAATAATCATGAGAGAGAAGAAAAGTAGAGTGGAAAATGTGAGAAGGTTCATTTTAATTTGGAATAGTAGTAGCAAATAGGTAATAGGTGTAGTAAGGGATATGATAATGGAATGAGGGTATGTAGGGATATTGATTTAGAAGGGATAAGAAGGTAGAGGAGAGTGGTAATGTATGTATGTTTTATAAGGAATAGAGAATGGAGAATAGGTAGAGATGAGAATGTGTTTGTTTCATTGTTTGTGTAATTTGTGATTGATTGCTGAGAGGACAAATAATGCCAGGTTGGTTATAGGTAGTGCATGGACCCCATGCATGCATAGATTGATTGGCTTATTGTAATGAGGGAGATCATTATAAGAATATATCTATGCTATTATTATTATTATTATTATTATTATAAAAGAGAGAATATGGTGTATGTCACATTCACTATTCTTGAGGAGAAGAAAATTTCCAAACTGCATGAGCATCTCACCGACACTTGTAGACCCCACCCCACTTCTTTGAAAAAGGGATCTTCTTCATATATAGGTAAGTGCTTGTTGCTTTTAATGTTTTGAATCATAAAAATGTAAGTTATATGATAAAATTGTCACACTTCCTTTTCCAATAATACAATCAGGGATGCATATATATATACAGAAAGTATAAGAGAAAGGGGTCGAACATAAAATAAAAGATGTTCATCTTACACTACTACTTTTCTGGACAAGTTTTTTAACAACTTATAATTGTTAATGAAAAGTACCTGCAGTGCCATCAGCGGCTCCGGTTGCCTGGAAAACTGAGGAGACCAAGGTGGTTCCATTTGTGATGTGATGAAGTTTGATGGCGCCAAAGTAATCGACTAAGATGTGGAGGGAGAGGACGTTTTTGAGAGTGGAGATGGAGAGGTGTTTGTCAAGAAGAGATTGCATTCCGGCATTGTTGATGGCGAGGACGGTGATGGTACGGCGGCGGTTGATCTCATCGGCGAGGTGAGTGACGGAGAGGTAGTGGTTGTAGGTGGAGAAGTCAGGGTGGTTGGCTAGAATATGAGTGATATTGTGAGCTTCAGTAGTTGAAGAAGAATTCAGAATAATCATGAGAGAGAAGAAAAGTAGAGTGGAAAATGTGAGAAGGTTCATTTTAATTTGGAATAGTAGTAGCAAATAGGTAATAGGTGTAGTAAGGGATATGATAATGGAATGAGGGTATGTAGGGATATTGATTTAGAAGGGATAAGAAGGTAGAGGAGAGTGGTAATGTATGTATGTTTTATAAGGAATAGAGAATGGAGAATAGGTAGAGATGAGAATGTGTTTGTTTCATTGTTTGTGTAATTTGTGATTGATTGCTGAGAGGACAAATAATGCCAGGTTGGTTATAGGTAGTGCATGGACCCCATGCATGCATAGATTGATTGGCTTATTGTAATGAGGGAGATCATTATAAGAATATATCTATGCTATTATTATTATTATTATTATTATTATAAAAGAGAGAATATGGTGTATGTCACATTCACTATTCTTGAGGAGAAGAAAATTTCCAAACTGCATGAGCATCTCACCGACACTTGTAGACCCCACCCCACTTCTTTGAAAAAGGGATCTTCTTCATATATAGGTAAGTGCTTGTTGCTTTTAATGTTTTGAATCATAAAAATGTAAGTTATATGATAAAATTGTCACACTTCCTTTTCCAATAATAGGGAGTATCCTTACTCCACTTCTATGCTCTCTACACAATAGGTTCGATATTGGAATATGTAATTATGTACGAGATATATTAACTAAGCAATTAGAACAACGTTTACTCTTTAGGGCAACTTGCATTAATCAGTAGATTGTGGATGGTTCAACCTGGTTTACTGCTTGAACTTCTGTTGCTCAAATATCCGTGCTTTGCATCTCAACTTATGATTAGGTATAATTATCTTCAGGCTTGCTCAAAGAAGACTAAGAATGAAAATTTGTGGAGGTGAATATTGTTGGGCTTAACCCACATTTTGAAATAAAAATACAATGTCACGTTTTGGTGATCACGGCTACAATCTGGCAACAATTTTCAAATAGTGTTTATATATACATATATAGGCTACGGTTTCTGATGCTCATACTTAAAGTTTGGTAAAATATACCTACGCTTCAGAAGGTGTTGTATGTCCTATGCCATGCTTTTTAGTAAATAGCGTGCAGGGAAGTCAAAAATGGTATAGTGACAGTTTTGGCTCAATAATAATAATAATACTCCAATAAACATGTTTAAGCATTTTCCCCCTTCTAAATGAGCATCCATAATAATTGTTCAAAGATAAATAGATCAAGCTTTAAATTGGTTCATACATAGTTGTCATTATAATATTTTAATATTGTGCCACCCAATTTTGAATAAACAATAAATCAAAGGACATTAGTGTGGTGCACCCACTACTTGTATTGTCTCAATATTCAATGGTAGGGTTGTCTATGAAGAAGAATGGAGTAAAGAAAGTGTTATTAATCCAAAGAAAGTTACAGAAGCTTCCGAGGGACATTGTCTATATTTGATTCTTTTCTTTGTATTTGGTTTTGGGATAAAAATATCATAACCAAAGTTAAGAATTAGGTGCAACAATGTCAGCCAAAAGAGATAAGATAGTTAGGATTTAATAAAGTTTGAAGAGTGAAAGAAGGCAGCTACTTATATACCTCCAAATTGACGTGAAACTTGTGAACTATATATCTACTTCCATTTGATACCATTTTTCGATAGCAGATAGAAGCGGTGGTTCATTTGTTGAGTTGACAATAGGTATTACATTAGCTTTTACTACTCCCCGAATAATCCCATTTGATGATGTTCTTTTTCTGTTATCCCACCATACCAACAAAAAAAAACCAAGACTATGTTAGCATTTAACAATGAATAAGTAACACATTTAACAAGATTTCAACAGTTTTAGTCCCATCCACTCCTTGTCATTGATCTTCACTTGTTTTAATTCCTTTATTTTAGATTCTTGAAGAGAAGAAATATACCTAATAATTATGGCAGGCATGTGTTTTAGTTAGAGTTTGTTATCATTAATTGGATGGTTAAAAGGAGATGCCCACTTCCTCCATAATTTGCTCTCACAAAACTTTAATGGATTAAGACATTGCTCAACTAGCTAGCACCAATTATGCTGACTCTTTTTAGAAAATATAAAACAAACCACATGGGAAGATGGATACTTAATTAAGGGACTTTGCTATGAGAGGCACTAGTAAAGTTGGGTGGAATTTATGAAGGGATGGACCTACTTGTGTTACTTCCAAAGGCCTAAGCAAGAATATCTATCAATGCCTTAATGTACCTTTTCACATGCTTGTTCAAACTTTGGAATCCGGAGATGCTATTTTTGTCTCTTAATTTCGCAAAAGCACTTATATGCATTCTAGAAAAGATGCATACTTATATGCTTTAGGTCGTATGGGTGATGAATACAATTATTTGGGTTTGGCGCCCCCTTCCTTATGCATATGAATAATAATAGACTATATGATGACACATCAACTTTAATAACTTGAGAAGGGGAGAACCACAAAAATCTTACGTTAAAAGGCTTTTATTAATTAGATACATTATGGTCAATAAGAGTATGATTGATAATATTGTGAAGTAGTTAATCAACAAAAAATAATAAGTTATTTGTTGGTGTTTGATAAGATAATCTATGTCTTGTAAAGTATAAGCTTATATTATTTTACGCATATCAATCAGCCTATATAACTTATAAGTTACACACTTACACAAAGCCAAAATCCTCTACCCAACAAAGGATCTGTCACCACCTTGTGGCGCAACTTCTTGCTGGTTTTAATGGAGCAAACACACACACACACATAAGAAATAGATAAAAACCATCGTTGAATTCGATAACAAGACCCTTTGTGTTTATTATATAATTTGTTTACTTTGAATCGCAGCATACAAACATGCATGAATATGAAATAATAATAATAATAATGCTGTGTGTGACGCTTGCTGTTTCCCCATCACTTGCAACATAAAATTATTTATACCCTAATAAGGAATTTTGACAGATTGCAGTATAATTGCAATTGAAATTATTGGTTAGGATTATAGTTCATGCAGGTTATGGGCTCTTGATTTTCACTACTAATGTTTGTGTTAAATGTTTTTAATGGCAAAAAAGGTGGTTCACTAGTATTAATATAATTAAACTTGATATTATGAAAGACAACAAACTGAGAAACAAGAAAGAAAAAGACAAAAATGAACATGTCAAATCACTCATGCTTTTCTGTTTAGACTATTTTAAGTACAACGTTATTATCTTATAATAAGTTAAATAACAAGTAGCAGCAATTTAGAATCTTTTTTCCTTTTACATATTCTTTCACTTTTACACAAGCCTGTTTTTTTTACTTTTGCATTCCATGTTTATAAAATTACACTCATTTATCATTTTCTAATATATTTTGAAACACTCAACATAATTTGCACTCCTCTTCTGGACCACCTAGGACATGAACATGAATTATGGAAAAAGTATGGACAGTACATTAGACAGTGTTTGGCTATTGTGTTTGCAATAGCATAGAAGGGGAACATTCTCCTTTAAACCAGAGTAGTCATAATAATTAGCCCACCTCAGAATCTTCCAAACTCATTGGGGAATATATAAAAGCTTGTATATTTTGTGCTCAGTTGCTTAAAGGCAGAGAAAAGTGGCATCCTCACAGAGATATATTTAATTATATATATAGAGGTTCATCAAACATTTCTAAAAAAAACTTTTACATTAACAACAATGTCACTTTTCTACCTTAAGTCAATTCCTGGGTTTAGTTCAAGGGTTTGTTTGTTTGTTTTGTTCTGTTTATTTATGTACAGACTACATAGATTGCTTTCTTTCTGTTTCTGTTTGTTTTCTTCTCTATCTAATGAACTTGTCGCGTTTTGCAGCAACTTCCCTTGTTGAGCATGGATATCTACCTTACTCACTTTTTGTGCTTGAGTTTTGGTATGGTAATTTGATTGATTCTGAGATCACAGTGATATTACAATAAAAATCCGGGTTGGTTGGTTTATTTTAAATTTCAGTAATGAGAAATAAGAGTGGTGATGGCACTTCTGGAGTTAACAAGGATGATGATGATGAGAACTATGAAGAACAAGAGATGCAATTTCTTCAAAGTGATGTGAATAATACCAATGGGTTCATAGATCCTTTGGTTCACTTACATCTGCATAGCCATGGAGCATGTCAACCACCACCTCCCTTGGTTATACAACAGGTTTGTTAGATGATCCCTTTTTGATTTGTTTATCAAATGTTATGTTTAGAAATGTCAAAATAAAGGAACTGATCTGAATTTAAAAAATCCAAATTTAATCAGAATTTAATTGACTGGAAACACAACACAACCTTAGTGATGAAGATAATGTGAGGGGAACACACAAATTTGAAATTGCTGTTGTTTCCATGCAGGCGCATGCATTGATGCAAAATGGAATGGTAGAATTTGTGGTACATGAAAGGTTGAAAAGTGTAAGGATGACATGGAATTATCCAGCCACCAGTGTTGCTATTGCAGGATCATGGGA
The DNA here is from genome assembly GCF_001865875.1 of Lupinus angustifolius. Lineage (NCBI taxonomy): Eukaryota > Viridiplantae > Streptophyta > Magnoliopsida > Fabales > Fabaceae > Lupinus > Lupinus angustifolius. The sequence continues at coordinate 21,739,630 of NC_032017.1, forward strand.
CAACTGGGAGAGCATGTTAGTAATGATCTAGTGTTGTTGCCTTTACATCAACAATCAACAATCATAGTATTATATATATATGATAAAGCTTTTTGTTTTTTGTTTTAATCATGTCAGGGAGGCCTTGCAGAATGCAGGTGGTGAAAGTAGTTTTGTGATAGTGAAAACACTGCCTATAGGTATCTATCATTACCGTTTCATTGTAGATGGTTATTGGACACATGCTCCACACTTCCCATCTGCTTATGTCATTTCATGCCATGCCTACAATAACATATTGGATTTGCAGGTATTTTCATCTTTCACTTTTCACTATACTTACTCCTTACTTTAATACTTGTTCATGATTAATCATATATCTACAGGTTTATGTCCAGGAAACACTGGGAAGGTTGTCTGATTTGGAAGATCCTCCATCGCCACCATCAAGTTATAATAACATATTCTTAGATGAAGGTGAGTTGAGTAAGCCTCCACCAGATTTGCCACCACAACTACCACTGACAATAAGAGAGGACCCTTCTACAGCAAGCAATAATCCATTTTCCCATAGACCACCTACACATGTTGAACTCAACCATCTATACATTCACAAAACTTATACTGATCAATGTGTCGCACTACAATCAAGTTATAGGTTTCAAAACAACTATGTTACTATGGTTCTGCGCAGGGAATTATGATGCAGCATGCATTTAAGTTATAATTAACTATTTATGTGCCAACGTTAGTTAAGATTGTTAATATAATATGTGGATGATTTGATTGGAATAGGAAAATGAAGAATTGCTTTCCATGTAAACAGTATAAGCGAATACTATTTATTCATAGATATCTTTGTGTGTGTTTAAAGATAGAGTGACTTTGGTAGCTATTTCTTGAATGTGTATGTACTTGAGCCACTACCTCCCCTTGTATTTGATGTTATGCATGTTGTTTACCAAGAAAAACTATAAGTAAAACAATTAAAAAAGATTTAAGAGATCAATACTTCATCAATAAATATAATTTATGTAACTTGTTAGATCCAATAAGTCTCTCCTAACCATATCAAATTGTTGTTAATAAATTAAATGCCCTTAAGCAAAAGGAAGGGTGTGAAGTGAAATTGAGGGAGAAAAACATTTAGAACATAAATAAAATAAAATTTTGAAACCGAAATAGAAATTACTAAGATAAAACCTTTGTCATTTACTTATTATTACATTTACTATATGCAGCAATAAGAATAAATGAAATTTGTTTTTTTTCCAAAAAAATTGCTAACACACTAGTATGATGAGATAATTGAATAGATATGTGAGGTATGAATTATACATAGAAGTAAGTAGATGGGTCAGTTGCATTTGTCGTGTCTTTGCAAAGAATAGAACGAGCTTCAATCACTGATCGAGGAGGCTCAATATCCTTTTCTTGCAACGCATTTCCTCGTAACCGTTGCATTTGCGAAGCAAAAGTGTCATCCAATATCTACAAAATCAAAACAATCATCACTTATGAAGTATAGAGAATACAAATATATATTCTCTACTGGACAACTATGCTAGTCACAAATGCAAAAGTTGAGGGTTGAAAAGTGAGGCCAACATATTAGAAAGAGTATGTGTTGATATTAGAGTATTTGTGCATTTTATCCACTTACCCCAAGAGCATAGCAAGAGCCGGTGTACCATATCCTGTTTTCTTTCCTCCCTTCTAGAAATTTCAAAACAATCTAGCATAGCACAATCAATTAAAATGAAATAGATTCTGAGAACAATTGAGCCAAATAAATTATTAAACTTTACTACTAATAAGCTCACCTGTCCCATCCTATCCCATAGTCCACGACATATTGCTATAAAAATGTGGCTGGTAAAGACCTCATGCAGGTTTGATATGAAGTCAATGAGTTGTGAATTCAGTAGCTGCATTCTTTCACGCACTTCCCCTTCTCCATCTGCTTCTGTTGTTTCCTCAAGAATCTTTTTCAGCCTTGTGCTTCTATTACCCTGCATCTGAACAATTAAATAAAATTTTATTGATCAAATGTAAATTATGGGATACTAGTTCCAAACAAAAAAAATTATGGCATGCATTTCTTTATGCTTTGGGATGATGACATATAACTAACAAAGAAAACTGGATTCTGAACAAATCTTACATTGCTGACAAGATTGCCTATTATTGCTTGCAAATAAGTTTTGTATTTGGTTCTCAATAGCACTGTGATTCCATTCATTTGCTCCCCAAACAATGCCTTCTTATTATCTCCCATGACAGGTAGACAGGATGCCCATGACTTTAGGATGTCTTCCACTCTACAATGTAGGACATCAAGAATCCTCTTCACTGTGTTCAAGAATATTCCCAACTAGACAAAACAAAATATGTATAAGAAATTAATTTAAGATATAAACAACCAAAATCCTATAAGTTTTCTAAGATGCAAATTGTTTATGTGGAAGTTCATTGAAATTTAAGCATAGAATTTACTTGATTCGGAACCAATTGAACAGTAGCTGATTGTCTTCTTGATAGCTTTTGAACTTGCAAGTGAAGTCTCTTGGGAATGCTATCTTTCAAAGGAGTCAAGATATCACTATATTGTTTCTCAAGGGATTTCATGATTGCCCTCTCAACATTTGCAACAGCCTTCCAAAAATGAAAAATTCAAAGTCACTCAAGGTCCGCGTGTTTAAAATGTCATTGCGATGGTATATTATGAAAGAAGATACACCAACTGCAAAAGAGATCTTAAATGCAGATGGATTAAATAGAAATATCACATGGTTAAGAACTTACACTTTCCAAATAAAGTGAGTACTGAGGCCATCTGTTGCATACTACTTCGTACTGAATAAGGTTGTCTTTTATTTTCTCATATATTTCCTCTGCAAATGGGGAGGTGGAGTGGTTTGTGATTACTCCAGACCACGGCACCTATATCATTTTGTTTGCATTAAATAGAGTCATTTTCATTTATAAACTTAGGAGATTTGTTGTACATAAAGTAACTAAAATAATGTCTACCTTTTCTGCTTTACAGAAATCAAGTAAACTAAGTTGCATATCCTGTATCCACACCCCTGTGATATAGTTGTGGAACAAATTTCTGGAGTCTAAACCTCCCTGCACAGGACTGAAACATAAAGAGTATTCCATGTAATAAATTTCTGGAATCTTGATGAATCTAAAGATCTTGCTACTATGTTTTTGTAATAAACTGGCGGAGTTTTTTTTAGCAAACCTTATATTCCATGAGTCAAGATCCCGCTCAAAGTCAGCAGTTGCAACTAGAAGCTCATTCACATGTGGTTGTGGACTCGACGGTGGCCATGCAGCCAGGAAAGTTTTCAGCCTTTTACACAGCTCAGTGCTGTAAACGGCTGCTGTGATGTTTGTCAGGTCAATTGAACTGAAAATGGGATAGTAGATCTCAGAAGATGTATTATGAATATTAGTATAAGAATACGAGGAAATCTGTGTAATGTAATGTGATGAAAATGAAATATTCTGTAATGTAATTTTAGTAAAGACTAACTCCACCTTCTTACACAACCAAGAAAGCAAACACTATGTGTTAAAAATTGAAAATCAATTCTTATGAGTGTTCATTGTATAGTCAATTTGTTAAATGAGAACTTTTGTAGAGTTTGTCAAATACCTAGGGAATATATGCTGGCCATGGATGATATGCTGGCCGTGGATGTTTATATCTGCTTGAATTTCATTTCTTATAGAAACACATAGATTTTTCATCTTTAGGTATGCAGTTGAGATGGTGACGGTATCTATCAGGTAACCTTCAGAGGTGCTTGACACAAATTCGTCGGTCTCCATCATGTGTTTTCTACACCTTTTTCTTGCTGCGGTCTGTCAACGATAAAACTAAATTTAGACTTCTCAACCGATTTTCCATGAAAAGGAAATTTAATGTGATATTATTTAATCATCCAAAAAGATAATTTGTCTTTGTACTAAGGCACACCTTGAAAAACAAGTTTTTCTATGTGGTTTTGGTAAAATTATGTTGTGAATAAGAGCATCAGTTGTCTTCTCTGTAATAATGAAGATATACACTTACCCGCAAATAATTTCTTAGAATAGTTTGAGCATCTACAGATAGTATATCATGAAGACTACAGTAGACTTGTATTGCAGGTTCTAGAGCTGGTGCTGCAGAAACGGATGCTGGACCAATATGCTCAGTTAAACCCGATGGTGAGGTTTCATCTAACGATTTGTAATTCTCGAAAACAGTAGCAAGAAGACTTTCAATCTGAGTTTCACAGTCTAAAAGCATACTTCTCTGTGAGAACATAGAAAAATTGTTAGCTTATGATCCATTTCCAAAAAAAAAAAAATTACATTGCAACAAGAGATGAATTACAAAGTCTAGTCTACTTAGTGATGATATTAGATATGGAAAAATGAAAATTCTCAAGGAAATTAGTAAGAGAGAATAAGCAAGACATCATGCTAGGAAGTACATATATAGTTGATTTTCTCAAAAGGCTTCTTTGTTTACCTTCTCTGAAGAGCTCAAAAGGTTTAACTTTAACAATGGGGATTACCGGTTTCTTTTTTCAGTGTACCTTACTCATACTTAAATTTTCTATTTAGGAATATATCTTATTTTCTCTCAGGTGTCTACAACAATGTCACTGTTATCACAGCCATTTTTGTAATATATCGGACTCCTGATAGAATAACCACGAGTCCATGGCCCTGAAAAGAAACTCCTAATTATACAAGCTATTGCTCATTATTGAGACTTGAGACAATTTTTAATAAAATTTCTGTCATATTGTGTTTGTTTTTCACCAAGTGCTAACTTTTATTCAATGGGTAAGTATTCAAATTGTATATAATAATGGCAAGCAGGAACAACATAAAAATAAGTAAACCAAAGATTATGGTTTGATAAGTCACTCAATGGGAAAGTTGTAATATACAACTTACCTCCTGCCTGGTCAAACTCCTCTCGCTCCTGGCTTTTATTAGGGGTTCAAGCAACTCTCTCACAAGCTCTAAGCAGTCCTTGGTTGGAGTTGCCACATTCATGACATGTAATAGATATCTACAAGAACACTAAAGGTTAGTGAAGATAATTGATAACAAAGAAAGGAAAAGAACAACTGCATGTCTTGTAAAAAGTTCTTAGAAAATTAATTCCTTGTTGCCTTGTTTTTACGGGTAACCAAATGACATTGAAAACTCCTCCCTTTTCAAGTACCTCAACTTAGCATATGAATCAGAAACCCCATAGTAGTCTGCAAATGCATCTAACAACCACTTCCAAGGCCCATTTAGCCGCAAGTTTCGGGAGTTGAAATGTTGTGCACACATCGCACCCTCCATCAATAAATCATAAGCTTGAGTTTCAATAACAAGTGCACTCTGTAGAAAAGGGAAAAACATGGCAAGTGAGAATCTTGACTACACCCTGAATAGCACTCTGATAAAACTGCTATCGAAACCATGATGTGCCTTCCCAAAAAAAAATCATTTAGACCCTTGTCTGATCAGGTTAGAAGATTTTTCTTCTACTGAAAACTGGATTATGCACTGCGGATACATATGATTTGTGCCATGGTAATCTCGGAAAGTGTGTAAAGAATCACATTCTACTCCTTATTAACAAAGTTTCAGATAGATTCCAAATATAAAGCTAGATAAAGATAAACTGTCACTTCTTTGTCTTTTTGTAGTTTTCAACTTGGAAGATGGTCTTGTATCAACAAACTGGAAAGATGATTTGATAAGACAAGATTTATTGAGTTTTACAAGTTAATTGTGGTAGAGATTGGACCTTTATATGATTGTTCTCATCACTCGTCATTGTACTGCCAATGGAGAGCTGGATCTTACCAACACATTCATTGTCATCATGATATATTGGCCACCACCGAATTCTGTCACTCTGCATACTCAAGACAATTCATTACATGAATGTCAATGGTGTGTAAAGGGAACTAGGAAGAGTAATATCTATAGCCAACAAAGCAATGGAGCACTTACAGGATTATCACTGAGGGATGAAATTGGAATCCTAGCTTGACCTTGGACTGCCTTTTTCGAATCTTGGACTTCTAAAAGTAAAGCATCCCCTTGGCTCTCTGGGAAACTGAAATCAAATCCCAGTACAAGTTCTCTAGCATTATTATTTGTTAAAAAAACATTACAGTGTATTTCTACAATTTAAGAAACTTTCGTTTTTCCTGATGAGTTATTGTTCTAGTCTCAAAGAATGTAAAATGTCATGAAATCACCACGTACCAAATAGAAATACACTAGGCTGTATAGTGATACAATATACGAACTTAATGAGTTATGTATGATCATCTAACGTTCAGATTAGTTCATAAACATATATTCTTCTAAGATGCATTTTAAAAAAGCCACCAACTTTAATGTTTCACTAGTTCGTAAGAACCTAACAACAGACCAATTAAAAGCATATTTCCCAAGTAAAGCAGAAAGGTAGAATATGAAACTTACAAATCATGGTAATCTCCACTTCCCGGGCACAAAAAAATTGCAGAGCATGGCTCTGATTCGTTTTCTTCTGTTGAACTCTTAAGTTGAATCAAACAATACAGTGGCTCTGCAAGAATAAAAACAGATTAACTCATTCATTATGCAATAATAAGGTCAATGTTTATATAAAAAAACAACATAAAAGTTCCTCTTTTTATGTAGAGGGTAAAAAATGACTCCTAAATCTTGGCAACAGTTTCATTTGAACTAGGATCCATGTTGGTTAAAAAAAGATCTTTAAACTATAAATTGACGAGTCACAGAGATCTTTCATCACAAGCACTAACCTTCTGATGCCACTGACAATGAGGCTGACTTCATAGAGTTTATGCCAATTTTCACAAGTGAAGATACATGCCGGATGTACAGCATCCCAGCTTGCATGTAGACTGATCCTCGCTGTGAAAATGCGCTATTAAGTTTTCGTCTTGGTATAATCCGAAGTTTCTTCACTGCAATTATTCATATAGCACCTCACATTATATTTCTCAAATTAAATGTCTAAATAGGGTCCAATTTATGAACATAATCATAATTAAATTAATCAACTTAAAAATTCAAAATAAAAATAAATATATATGCCATTTATAAGGTCCTCTCAAAAGCAAAAAAATCATTACTGCTGGAACTTAAAATTAGATGAAAAATGGGGATTGAAATGTATGAGGCTCCTAATCAGGTCCTCGGAAGTTAGATGTACAAGGCTCCTAATGAATGGTAAAATTCTTTGAAGATTATAAGGTTACCTTCCACTCTTATTTTGCCTACAACCTTCATCTTCAGTGGAAGTGTTTGTTCTGAATTCATTGTACTCCTGCCTTCAGTTGGCTTTACACCTTGAGGCTTCAACAGGAACTCGTTCAACCTATGGAATTAGAGATATAAGAAAAATGGCCAAGGACAGTAAAATGAAGCCAGAGAAATATAATTTTCAAAACAAAATGTAACTCACCCGAAGGCACTTCGAAGAGCCAGACACTCATCTTTTAAAAACTCTGGTGCATCAGTGCAGCCTCCTGCCCATGCTTGTAGGCATAAGCGTATGCATGCGTCGTAAGTGATAAGGGTTTGCCAGGCATATTGACTATTGCAACTACCAACATGCCATAAAAGGAAGAAAGCAGATTAGGTTAGAGTTTCAAAATGACAATGTAATCATGCCCAATGTGTCTTTAGGTTGTGTATTTATATACAGTAAATAGGTGTTCAGTACAAGCTAGTTGTATAGACATAAATAATCTTAACCACGTTTAGTGCATACTTCATATCCTGTTATTAACAGTAAATATTAGAAAAGCATTAATCATATTAAAAATTAAGCATTAATGATATCAAAAAAGGAGCTTGATGTTTGATAAATATGAAATAATCATATTAAAAAACTAAGAGGCTAAGGTCAAGGTATTTATTTGCTGATCCTATAGTAAGTTTTGCCCCCCAAAAGTAGATGAAGTTAAGGCTGATCTAAACTAAGAGGCTAAATAGAAAGTAAAAGTTGAAAGTTGAGACTTGAGAGTACCTGGTGTTGTAATATGATAAGTTAGGAGTGTGCCTTTCCATGTCTTGTGTAAAAGTTGTGTCCACTCTGCACAGTTTAATATGAAAAGTACAGTCCAAATGGTAAGGAAATGGATGAAAAAGAGGAAATCTCATGAAGGTGAAGGTGTGTTAAGTTAAGCTGTGGTTGCAGTACCTTTGAGTAATGTTGGGTTTTTGTTCAATTGAGCAGTCACTTCTTCTCCTCTTTTCATAATCAAGTGATTCTGTTGATGGCAAAGATGTGCCGTCTTCATTCCTTAGGAAGTCTTGTGAATCTGTGTCTTGTGAAAAATCAGCATGAACAATAATAGGAGGAGCACTTGGAGTTCCTAATTCATCAAGGTAGTTAAGATTGTGTAAGTGAACTTGCTTTTGAAGGCTGCTGCTGCTGCTAACTGGAGTTGGGGTCATCTTGTTTTGAACACATCTTTTAAAACCCACTTCTCCATCTGTATATCTTCTCACACTGTTTGGAACTTCAATGCTTAGATTTTCATTACCCAAACCTTTCTTCACAATACCATTTCTGCCTCCAGGTTTGTTCATTTTACATCCAAATAGTTCTTCCTCATCATAGCACTGTGAAATTGGCCTGTCCAAGTAATCAAGATGATGGTTACAAGAGAGTTGTTCATCAGAGAAATTTGAAGTTTCAGTGTCAGGATCATGTAATGAAGCAATGCTTTCATCAGTGTCGTCGTCGTCGTAATGATCACGAAGATTGAAGGCGAAGGTGCGAGGAGGTAACAAAGGGGAATGGAAGTTAGGAGGAGGGAGAATAGGAGAATTGAGAGAAGAATGTGATTTTGGAAATGAATCAGATGTGATTTTTTGAGTGAGAGGAGACCTAATTATATGAATGGAAGGAGGGTCTTCGATTTGTACTTGTACTTGTGATCCCTGTGGTGGAAATTGCGAAACAAAAAATAGAAAGATTAAAAGTTGAATGATTATTATAGTAAGAATTGAATGGGTAAATAGAACATAAAAGGAAAAGTGAAAGAGTGTTAAAAACCTGTTTGATCCATTGAATAGCGTTATCGTCAAGGCCTTGGGTGAACATCATGATGAGTAAATGAAGAAGAAGAAGAAGAAGATGATGATGATGACGAGTGATGATGTTTCAATCTTCAAACCAAAACAGAGGAAGATATGAAGAGCGTATGTGTGTTGTGTCAGATATGAAGGAGTGAAGCAGCTACCTCCAACGGCTACTTCTTCAAACATCCAACCTGGATTTATATATTCTTTTTTTACAAGGATATGTTATAAGAATTTGATTTATAAGATTATTTTGATTCCTAGATACTTGTTTGGACGGGAAGTCATCAGCCCCGAAATAGATTAGTTACCTACCTAATAGTTGAGAGATACTCTTGATAGTATTAAAGTTAAGAAATTAGTCTAGTGATTAGTAATGTAAGGTCATTTAAATTCTAAAAAAGATTAAAATGTCAATAATTTGATTGCTATGCACGACATTGATTGGAAGGGACAATCACACACTTAAAGTGATTGGTTCCTTAACAACAAGGTGATGATATACCAAAAATCTAACTTTACTGTTTATTATATAATAATAACAATTTATATTTTATTTATACTCCATCATCCACAACTAACTTTCAAAATACTACTTAAATTTCAGCCATGAAAATACTAGCCTACTTTATATATTTAAACAAAAAAATTCTAACATGTAACTTGGGAGTCTAATGTACATAAATCTAAGATACATTATTGATGGCATAAAATGATCTTAATCATTCATCAAATTCACAATTAGCAAAAATGAAATGTTTAGTAAAAGATTTTATCATTGGTAATAACATTTATTAATGTAGTAGATTTATCATTGGTTTTCAAATATAAGATTTTAAATTATCAATTAAATTTATTAAGAACTTAATAAATTAAAATTTAAGAACTTAGCACACTTAACATTAAGGATTAAAAAAGAATTGATTTCTAAAACAGGAAGGAAAAAAAAACTCTTGTTGGCGAATGATAATAGCCAATCCTAATAAATGATGGGTGTTTGAAGATAAGGATGTTGAAGGAATGCAACAGGAACATAAGGATGTTGAAGGAATGCAACAACAATAATAATTTAAGTTGAAAATGGGTAGTGCTACTAATGTGCAAACAGTGTCCCTCTGCTTTATTATGTATGATCAAGTAGGAGAATGACAGACAACATTCAAATTCACCACATATTAGTCTCAAGACTTTCAAGTGTATAGATAGACGTGACTATCACGTTACCAATTTGACTTATTACAAGTATTCATTCAAAACCAATGAATATATTATTATTATTTGATAAAAGACATACCAACTCAACTCATCTACCAAAATACTGAATCATATGTGTAGTAGTGTACCTACTCTGCTCACCAACCAAACTACTACCCTCTCCTTATTTAAATGATACCATCTCCTTTTGTTCTTCTCTACTACAGAGTGATGACTTCACCTAGCATCTCCTCTGAGGACCCGTTGAAGTGGGGCATGGCAGCGGATTCACTGAAGGGAAGTCACTTTGATGAAGTGAAAGAGATGATTGGAGAGTACAGGAAGGCAGTGATATATCTTGATGGTGGGAGTGGGAATGGGAACACATCACTAAGCATAGCTCATGTTGCTGCTGTTGCTAACAGTAACTCACATGTCAAGGTTCACCTCTCTCACTCTGCAAGGCCAGCAGTTGATGCCAGTTGTCAATGGATCATGGAAAGCATTAACAATGGAACCCAGATATATGGTGTTACAACTGGATTTGGTACTGCCTCCAATAGGAGGACAAAACAAGGCCTTCACCTTCAGAAGGAGATGGTCAGGTCAGCTTTTCCCATCTTCTTACTCTCAACTTTCTAACAACATATGAGCTCATATATGTGTTTAATGTGGGAGAAATTCCTTCTCCATCCGAAATCCATAGAGTGAATGCGGAAGTCCTTATGACCATGGCTTTGTTCCCACAACCTAATGTGTATGCCCATACATACACCCGAATGGAACATCCATGGTCCAGACCGAAGAAACCCCAAATGAGTTCATGGTGAAGATGAAGAACATACCTTGTTGAGCCATTTCCGGGATCTCGAAGGTATGAGGGTGCGATGATCTTCCAGATGATAGAGCGCCTTACGGTTTTCCTTTAGTTCTCTCTAGAGGG
>NC_032017.1:21750968-21751197 GCF_001865875.1 Lupinus angustifolius
CTTATTATTATTTCATGACACATATGCCCTTAGCCACCAAATTAATTACTTAAGATCATTTTATATTTTGGCTAATTACATAATGGCCATAACACAATTATAGAATTATATTTGTGACCCATAAATTGTCAGAAATTCCAACAATCTCCCACTGGTCACACATATGATTTTCCGTACGTGTTATCCTTATTGCACGCTTAATTGCCATTATGACTTAAGCATATCCAAA
>NC_032017.1:21751297-21751607 GCF_001865875.1 Lupinus angustifolius
GAGAATGAGGATAGGATGAGGACGAGCATGGGGATGAGGATAGGATTAGGAGTTGAATGAGAATGAGGAAGAGGATGAGTATGAGGATAGATTGAGGAAGAGGATGAGGATGAGGATGTGGATAGGATGAGGACGAGAATGAGGATGAGGATAGGATGACGCCGAGAATTAGGATGAGGGTATTATGATGAGGATGAGAATAGGATGAGGAAGTGGATTAGGATGAGGATGAGGATGTGGAAGAGGAGGAGGATGAGGATAGGATGAGGATGAGGATGAGGATGAGGATAGGATGAGGAGGAGGACGAGA
>NC_032017.1:21751707-21753258 GCF_001865875.1 Lupinus angustifolius
GGATAGGATGAGGACGTCAATGAGGATGAAGATAGGATGAGGAGGACGAGGAGGATGAGGACGTGAATGAGGATGTGGATGAGGATGAGGATAAGGAGGAGGATAGGATGAGGAAGAAGATGTGGATGAGGATGAGCATGAGGATGAGGATAGGATGAGAATGTGGAAGAGGATGAGGATGAGGATACGATGAGGATGAGGATGAGGAAGAGGATGAGGATAAGGAGGAGGATAGGATGAGGAAGAAGATGTGGATGAGGATGAGCATGAGGATGAGGATAGGATGAGAATGTGGAAGAGGATGAGGATGAGGATACGATGAGGATGAGGATGAGGAAGAGGATGAGGATAAGGAGGAGGATAGGATGAGGAAGAAGATGTGGATGAGGATGAGCATGAGGATGAGGATAGGATGAGAATGTGGAAGAGGATGAGGATGAGGATACGATGAGGATGAGGATGAGGAAGAGGATGAGGATAAGGAGGAGGATAGGATGAGGAAGAAGATGTGGATGAGGATGAGCATGAGGATGAGGATAGGATGAGAATGTGGAAGAGGATGAGGATGAGGATACGATGAGGATGAGGATGAGGAAGAGGATGAGGATAAGGAGGAGGATAGGATGAGGAAGAAGATGTGGATGAGGATGAGCATGAGGATGAGGATAGGATGAGAATGTGGAAGAGGATGAGGATGAGGATACGATGAGGATGAGGATGAGGAAGAGGATGAGGATAAGGAGGAGGATAGGATGAGGAAGAAGATGTGGATGAGGATGAGCATGAGGATGAGGATAGGATGAGAATGTGGAAGAGGATGAGGATGAGGATACGATGAGGATGAGGATGAGGAAGAGGATGAGGATAAGGAGGAGGATAGGATGAGGAAGAAGATGTGGATGAGGATGAGCATGAGGATGAGGATAGGATGAGAATGTGGAAGAGGATGAGGATGAGGATACGATGAGGATGAGGATGAGGAAGAGGATGAGGATAAGGAGGAGGATAGGATGAGGAAGAAGATGTGGATGAGGATGAGCATGAGGATGAGGATAGGATGAGAATGTGGAAGAGGATGAGGATGAGGATACGATGAGGATGAGGATGAGGAAGAGGATGAGGATAAGGAGGAGGATAGGATGAGGAAGAAGATGTGGATGAGGATGAGCATGAGGATGAGGATAGGATGAGAATGTGGAAGAGGATGAGGATGAGGATACGATGAGGATGAGGATGAGGAAGAGGATGAGGATAAGGAGGAGGATAGGATGAGGAAGAAGATGTGGATGAGGATGAGCATGAGGATGAGGATAGGATGAGAATGTGGAAGAGGATGAGGATGAGGATACGATGAGGATGAGGATGAGGAAGAGGATGAGGATAAGGAGGAGGATAGGATGAGGAAGAAGATGTGGATGAGGATGAGCATGAGGATGAGGATAGGATGAGAATGTGGAAGAGGATGAGGATGAGGATACGATGAGGATGAGGATGAGGACGAGGATAGGATGAGGATGAGGATGAAGCTAAGATGAGGATGAGGATGAGGAT
>NC_032017.1:21753358-21753712 GCF_001865875.1 Lupinus angustifolius
GAAGATGAGGTAGACGATGAGGATGAGTATGAGGATGAGGATAAGGATGAGGATGAGTATAGGATGCGAATGAGGATAAGGATGAGGATAGGAGGAGGATGAGGATAGGAAGAGGATGAAGATAGGACGAGATTGAGAATAAGGATAGGATGAGGATTAGGAAGACGGAGAGCATAGGATGACGACGAGAATGAGAATGAGGATAGGATGACGATTAGGATGGGATGATGAGTAGAATGAGGATGAGGATAGGATGAGGATGAGGAAGACGGAGAGCATAGGATGACGACGAGAATGAGAATGAGGATAGGATGACGATTAGGATAGGATGAGGAGTAGAATGAGGATGAGGAT
>NC_032018.1:0-373 GCF_001865875.1 Lupinus angustifolius
TAAACCCTAAACCCTGGACCCTGGACCCTGGACCCTGGGCCCTGGGCCCTGGGCCCTGGACCCTGGACCCTGGACCCTGACCCTGCACCCTGAACCCAGAACCTTGAACCCTGAACCCTGAACCCTAATCATCGAAACACTACAACCTTTAAACCTTAAAACTCCTAAAACACTTCAACACTAAACCATAAACCACTAAACCTCTAAACCATCTAAACCCTAAACCCTGAACCCTGAACCCTAAACCCTAAACCTTAATCATCAAAACACTACAACCTTTAAACCTTAAAACTTTTAAAACACTAAACCATAAACCACTAAACACACTAAACCTCTAAACCATCTAAACCCTGAACCCTGAACCCTGAACCCT
>NC_032018.1:473-861 GCF_001865875.1 Lupinus angustifolius
ACCCTGGACCCTGGACCCTGGACCCTGGACCCTGGACCCTGGACCCTGGACCCTGGACCCTCGACCCTAGACCCTAGACCCTCGACCCTCGACCCTAGACCCTAGACCCTAATCCCTAAGCCCTAATCCATAATCCCTAATCCCTAATCCCTAATCCCTAATCCCTAATCCCTAAGCCCTGATCCCTGATCCCTGAGCCCTGAGCCCTAAGCCCTAAGCCCTAAGCCATAAGCCCTAAGCCCTGGGCCCTGGGCCCTGGCACCTGGGCCCTGGGCCCTGGACCCTGGGCCCTGGACCCTGGGCCCTGGGCCCTGGACCCTGGGCCCTGGACCCTGGACCCTGGACCCTGGACCCTGGACCCTGGACCCTGGACCCTGGACCCTGGACC
>NC_032018.1:961-4952 GCF_001865875.1 Lupinus angustifolius
AACCCTAAGCCCTAACCCCTACGCCTTAACCCCTAACCCCTAAACCCTGAACCTTGAACCCTCAACCCTCAACCCTAAACCCGAAACCCTAAACATCCCTAAATCCGAGATGAAAAATGGAGAACAACGCAAAAAGAATCACTGCAATCGGAGTTACGGATAATCCACAATCATCAAAACACTTCAACCACAAAACACTAAAACTCCTACAACACTACAACCATAAACACTTAACACCATAAACCACTAAACACACTAAACCTCTAAACCATCTAAACCCTAAACCGTGGACCCTGGACCCTGGACCCTGGACCCTGGACCCTAGACCCTAAACCCTAAACGCAAAACGAATCACTGCAATCGGAGTTACGGATTATCCACAATCATCAAAACGCTTCAACCACAAAACACTAAAACTCCTACAACACTACAACCATAAACACTTAACACCATAAACCCTAGACCCTGGACCCTGGACCCTGAGACCTGGACCCTGGACCCTGGACCCTGGACCCTGACCCTGCACCCTGAACCTTGAACCCTGAAGACCCTGGACCCTGGACCCTAGACCCTAGACCCTAAACCTAGGGTCCTGAACCCCTAACCCTAACCCCTAACCCTAAACCCTAAACCATGGACCCTGAACCCTAGACCCTGGACCCTAGACCCTACACCCTGCACCCTGAACCCTGCACCCTGAACCCTGCACCCTGAACCCTGAACCTTGAACCCTGAACCCCTGAACCCTGAACCCCTAACCCCTAGCCCTGAACCCCTAACCCTGAACCCCTAACCCTGAACCTGTAACCCCTAACCCTTAACCATGAACCCCTAACCCTTAACCCCTAACCCCTAACCCTGAACCCTGAACCCTGAACCCCGAACCCTCAACCCTAAACCCTAAACATCCCTAAATCTAAAAATGGAGAACAACGCAAAAAGAATCACTGCAATCAGAGCTACGGATCACCCACAATCATCAAAACACTACAACTCTAAAACACTAAAACTCCAAAACCACTACAACCATAAACAACTAAACTCCTAAACCACTAAAACCATCTAAACCCTAAAGCCTAAACCCTAAGCCTTAAGCCCTAAACCCTAAGCCCTAACCCCTACGCCTTAACCCCTAACCCCTAAACCCTGAACCCTGAACCCTCAACCCTCAACCCTAAACCCTAAACCCTAAACATCCCTAAATCCGAGATGAAAAATGGAGAACAACGCAAAAAGAATCACTGCAATCGGAGTTACGGATAATCCACAATCATCAAAACACTTCAACCACAAAACACTAAAACTCCTACAACACTACAACCATAAACACTTAACACCATAAACCACTAAACACACTAAACCTCTAAACCATCTAAACCCTAAACCGTGGACCCTGGACCCTGGACCCTGGACCCTGGACCCTGAACCTTGAACCCCTGAACCCCTGAACCCCTAACCCCTAACCCTAAACCCCTAACCCTGAACCCTGAACCCGTAACCCCTAACCCCTAACCCTGAACCCCTAACCCTGAACCCCTAACCCCTAACCCTGAACCCTGAACCCTCAACCCTAAACCTTAAACATCCCTAAATCTGCGATGAAAAATGGAGAACAATGCAAAAAGAATCACTGCAATCGGAGCTACGGATCACCCACAATCATCAAAACACTACAACTCCAAAACACTAAAACTCCAAAACCACTACAACCATAAACAACTAAACTCCTAAACCACTAAAACCATCTAAACCCTAAACCCTAAACCCTAAACCCTCTAAGCCCTAAGCCCTAACCCCTAAGCCCTGACCCCTAAGCCCTAAACCCTGACCCTAACCCCTAACCCCTAACCACTAACCCCTAACCCTAACCCCTAACCCTAATCATCCTTGGGATTCTGGAAATCTCCGTCATAATCATCCTGGTTCAATTTCAGAGGACGATGATCATACAGTATTCTACTTGTTTTGCTTTGAGAAGGATGCATACCATCCACCATCTCTTCAAATCAGAAAACGTATAATTAGGCAATATTGATGCTGTAAAGTAGCATTATAAGGTTAAATAGAAAAAAGTAACATAATATTTTCAAATAGCATGAAACTGCAGGTAAATATCAACAAAATAAGGTGAGTTAACGACAATTGATTAATGATCCAAATTTCAACACCATTTCATAATAAAAGGACAACATATTTGTTTGAGAAAAAGATGTATGCAATGACAGTATATGTCTTTTATATACTGACATTGCATCATTCACCATGACTTTTCAGAAGAAAAAAAGTAATTTAAATGAATGATAGATGATGTAATGTTTGTCTATAAATCTTTAGAATGACAGTATATAGATTTTACTCTCTTATTATTGTTGCTTACTTATCCTGTGGATTTTTTTAGGTTTGTAAAACTAAAACTAAATATAGAGCCCCACAAAGTAGTCAACCTTAGATATTTAGATTCGGAACAGCAAAGCAAAGAGTAAACAAAACAAAGTCTGCATCAAAACTCAAAAGTAAAAGGAAGCATGCCATTTCTCTTTAGCCAAATATATACGAGGAGCAGTCCCATATTTCCTTTCATCCTGGCTCTCATCATTTCCAACCTAAATGAAGGGAATGTTGAAAATGCTACAAGATATGACATCAAAATTACATATGAATACAATACATTTAAAGTATACTTGTGAGCAAAATATACATACAAGAGGGAGATCTGATACAGCATCCTCAAGAAAGAGAGCATCACCCAGCTAACATGTGTCATACGCAACTGTAATTTCCTGCATCATGACAATTGCCACATCAGATTGATTAAAATCAAAGAACACAATGCTCGGATCAGAAAATGGCAAGAACATGTCAAGTAAACAGTGCTTACTTCAAACTCAGGGTACAAAACCTCTGGATACCACCTCATGAGTCGGTAATGGATATGGTGGCAATTTCTACAAATAAAAAACATTGTTAAATCATAAACATTTTCTTTAAACCATTAATATACTTTTGATTGTTTCTATGTAATTTCAAAGAGGAAAATTATATAAACTTTTATTTTACTTAAAATTATTATGATTCTCATTTCCAAAAATTAAGTTTCGGAATGCAATTGGGAAACAAATCAAAGATGATGTGAGTATCAAAATATACCTTTGACTCTTCCAATGTCTAACATCATTTTCAATGAGAAAATTTGATATCAATTATATTTTTTATTTCACATTATTCATATTCTGATTGTTAATTTTTTATTTAAAATCATCATTGCTTTTGTTTCATGCAAAATAAACTTCTAAATGAAAAAGAAAATAAACTTCTAAACCCTAAATCTTGAACCCTGATTCCTGGACCCTCAACAGAAGGATATGTTTGTATGCATGAAGAGAGAGAGATTTATTTTTAAAATGCGTTTGTTTTTTTGAAGCACTTGACTCTCTATTAATTGAGAGGATCCTAAGTCAATTATATAACGTTTTTATCACTTATTGCAAGTATAAATACAAGAACTTGTCTCTACATTATCGAAGATAATTTTGGCTAGTAAATCAAAACCCTCACAATTGTTGACCTATCAAAATAGAATGAAGATCACTTGTCTCATATCTCAATCAAATTAAAAATGATATTTAATTTAAAATATATAAAAGCATAAACTAACATTTTTGCTTATTGAAATTCAACTGGAGCATGTGTTATCAAAATATATTCACATTCACTAGTTCCATGTACTTGGTGCATGGTACATTTAGCTCTTATAATTTTAACTCAATGATTTGAATATATATGTTGAGTTTATTTTTTATATCAATGGGTCACACATTTAAAAATTAAAGATTAATCATTTTTAAGAGATAAATATTACTAAATTGGTGAGTTTTGTTCCTATAAAAATTCATATTTTTATGTATTAAATATATTTAACCATTGTATTATTTTTAAGAAACTAAGTTATCAATTAATTATGTATGCCTACATATATTGTAATATATATATA
>NC_032018.1:5052-15605 GCF_001865875.1 Lupinus angustifolius
TATATAAATAAATAAAATGACTTAAGTTGGAATAATTATTATGATGAGAATTAAAATAATTAATATGGATAGTTGGATTGATCTTACTTGAATGATCAATATTAAAAGATATATGCACATGATTTTTTAAGGGATAACCTAACCACCAACTAACTTTATTAATCATTTATTTATGTTGTAATCATAATGAATTCAATATGGGCTTCGACCCCACTGCATAGTTTTGGGCCTAGAAATATGGGCTTACAGGGTCAAAATGGTCCAAAAACCAAAGAGGAAAGGGGAATAAGGGTTTGTTTGTGTGGTAGGATGGATTCATTGAATTGCATCGAAAGATGAAGATCATCAAATTTAAAACTGGAGAGGTTTCCTTCTTCCACCTCTTTCTTGTTTATTAAGGTAAGTTACTATATAATTTTATTATTTATATTTAAATAATCAATTATGATTCATTATAATTGCAATTTGCAGTAGGAGGTTTATTTAATTCTGCTGCTGCCTGGCTGAAATGGTCTGTTGTAATCTTCTTCTTCATCTCCATAGCTCGAAGAAATGCAATTAGCATCAAATGGTGGCAACAAGGATGATGATAATGAAATCCAACCCATCTTGAATCACCATTTCCATTCTCCTGTCGACACAGAAGGAGGAGACTCTTGTTCATTTTCATGTGAAATTATTCCTCCTCCTCCTCTTCTCAACCATGATAATGATGATGATGATGATGATGATTTACATAATGTTCATGTAGATGTTGTTGATGAGACTTGCCATCTTGTAAATTCTTCTGATCACCACCCACAATGCCGTATATGCCTTGATATTGGAGGTTTATTATTACTACTCAAACTATTTATGTTCATTAATTCACAGTTTCACCTCATCAAATTGATTTCAGCTGTAATCACTATCAATTCCAACTTGTAGGCTATTATATGTATTTGATGGTTGCCACCAACTTACTAAACTTCAAATGAATTTATTTTTTTAGGACAAGATTTAATTGCACCATGCCATTGCAAAGGTACTCAAAAGTATGTCCACAGATCATGTCTCGATAATTGGAGGTCTACAAAGGAGGGATTTGCCTTTTCTCACTGTACAGAGTGCAGAGCTGTTTTCATATTACGTGCTAATGTCCCACCTGATCGCTGGTGGTTGAGATTAAAGTTTCAGTTCCTTGTTGCCAGGGATCATGCTTTCATTTTTATAATTGTTCAACTCGTATGTATGCATGGGATCTTTTCTGTTTTCTCAATTGCTGCTACTCATTTCATCACATTACATTTGCCTTTTCTTTCATTTTAGTTTTATTGTGGTTAATATGAACTGTCTAATATGTGGATTTATGCTATGCAATTTTTGCTGATTCTAGAAATAATTTAATCACAAGTGTGTTGATTCTAATGCTGGATACCCCACCTAATCCAAACAACACTCGCATGGAGTGAAAGCGTAAAAGGAATTAACCAAAATGGGACTTTCTCTTTTAACTTTTGTGGTTACAGTTGATTCGCTATGAACATTGTAGATCCATGCCCTCCCAAAGAGATTATTTGATGGGATTTCTATGCTTGTAAATGTATCTAAAAATAGCTATTTGAAAGAATGTTAAATTTATCATTCTCTAATTTTAACAGGTGGTTGCTTTCTTGGGGGTGCTTGTTTACAAATTTTATGGAGATGAACTGAGAGAAATGTTTGGTTATGAAGAACATCCATATGGATTTTACACGATGGCTGGTATACCTCTTGCACTTCTAGAAATTTCATGGGCAGTGTTTGAACCTTTTTCCTTCCCTTGTGATGATTTCGTGCTAGTATGTTATAGTTTTTCAATCCATTGGTAAACTCAATGACATGCTATCTTAATCTACCAAGTGTTATTGGAACTGCCAGTTCATTATATTGTTTTTTTGTTTGCAGTTCTAGCCATTGTTTTGGTTGGTTTGCTTTATGGCTTCTTCATAGCCATAATATGTGGCCAAAGAATCAATGAACGCCACTACCATGTTCTTGCCAAACAAGAGTTGACAAAGGTGTGCTATTGAATTTATGAATTCAAATCAATTTGACTAACAGTATCTGATAGCAACGGTTATTTTTTAAGTAATATGGTTGTGGCTAAAAAGGTCTTTTGGTTGTAAGAAATGCAATTTCCTTGTCATTTACATATTGGTCAACTATGAAGCACCGATACTGATTACAATGTATCATCTAATGATTACAATTTGACAACTGATCCTGTATCATAGAAGTATATGATTTTTTATAAAATTTTAGATATTTGAATGTACTCCAACTCTTCATTTTGTTCTTTACCTTTTCAATGACAGGAATATGTGGTAGAAGATCGTGAACATGTAAAGAATGTGCCTGAACTTGATCCCAGCCATGTAACAGAACTAAGGATGTTGGGCCTTTACTAATTGGTAAATATACATGCTTTATGTTTCCTTCTCTAAGTTCATAACTGAAATTTGGAAATGCTAATATCAGTTGTCAAAATAATGCTCAACAATGTATCTCAATCAAATCATTTGCAACTTGACCTTGCTTGCATTCTTCTATCGAATGTTCTTGATTTTTTACAGTTAATATGGAACTCTTTTCACTGCATATTAACTCCTGGTATTACTCTTCTAACTTCAG
Source organism: Lupinus angustifolius (assembly GCF_001865875.1). NCBI lineage: Eukaryota > Viridiplantae > Streptophyta > Magnoliopsida > Fabales > Fabaceae > Lupinus > Lupinus angustifolius. Next base: position 7,705 of record NC_032018.1, read on the forward strand.
GGTGCATCTTCTGCAGAGTGGCCTTGAATCTATTGCATAAGCAGCTTGGTCCCTCTGCATTTGTTTATCACATTTGATGTTGAGGGAGGTGTCATGTTAATATTTTCTGGCAGCTTGAGCTCCAACTCAGAGTTCACTGTTACAAGGGCGTAGTTTATCTCTAATACCCCCGTGTACTGTAGTTTCATTCTTTATTTTTACTTATTGCTTTTCAAAGTAAACTTATAAAAGAAACATGCTGCTGATTCAACTAGAAAATTGCTCTATTGAATCAATGTTGCTTGTGGAGTGTATGTTTTTTTGTGGAGTGTAAAGGATATTTGTACTTGCAAGTTCCTAATGTTTTGCACTTTTTTCATTCCCCATACAATATAAAAATATAACTTATAGTACGTTCTTCCTTTCCACGTTTTAAACCTGATATTGGCTATGTTCGTTAACAAGTTGGGTTGTCAAGAGCTAAAAAATCTATGTGGACTAATATATTGCATAATGAAAATGTTTGTCGGTGATTTATTTTTGTTCGAACAAGCACAATAATAATTCACATTGAGTTTCTGCTACTCCCAAATTAAGTGAAAACACAACGGCTTTCCTTGCATGGTATGAACTGATTTTATAAAAAATGAAAATAACAATTTAATGTTTGCGGTTTTACAATGTATTTCAATGGAAGACAAGAGAAACAAAAGTATTAATTAAACGGTACCCCTCTTTCAAAAATCACAATAGACAAATACATGTATTCCTGAATGATAGATTCCCCTCAAAAACCGTCCCAGTGAACACAACTTAGCAATAGATAAAACCACATCCATTAATTTAGTATAATAAAATCCTTATGAAAAATAAACGAATAAGAATTTGCATTAGCTATACAACAAACTATGGAGGGGGAAGTTTAGTTTGGGAGGTAAAAGAGAATCACTGATGTCAGTGGTAGAACCACCATCACACTTAATAATAACACTTAAGCTTACAAAGTAGAAACAACTCAAGTCACCACCACCATCATCATTTTCCTTCTGATATACTTGATTTAGAGGAGAACAGCTAAGACGTGTTTGCTAGACAGGAATAACATCATTCCTTGATATATCCTCACACCTCAAAACAATACCCTCAAGGCTGGCTGGAAATATACATTTAGCCCATTGGCATCCTGAAGTCAAAGGCTCAGGTGGGGGGACAATCATAAGCACATTGTCGTTTCTTTGGACAACTCCCATTACGCTAACTGTACCCCCTTCTTTGATATACCTACAAAAAGAATCAATGCCAGTTTAATAACAGGGTTACCCCAACAACAACAACTGCATCGAACGATGTCATAATGCTCTGTCAAAAATCATAAGAGGATTACCCCGAGTTTCTTAAATTGATGATTATATTGGTTAAATCATCAGATTTGTACCATGATGCATAACATTAATTATGTTCTGGACTACATTTAGACATCATTTGGTAGTCATGTCAGAATAAGGTGGAACAAATAGAATAGAACATGACAGAACTTTGTTTTTGTGTTTGGTGTATTATATAAACAAAACAAAACAGGATAAAAGACATTTTGGTTTCACTTGAAGGGATGTGACCAAAGAGAAGCATAGAACATAATAGAAGATCCTGTTTTGCTATGATCCATCATGTCATGTCCACGCCAAATGCCACCTTAACCCTTCACCAATAGGCATACTCATGACTAGATGTTTTTCAAGGGGAAGGAAATAAATATTAAAATTGCTAGTAAGAATGCCCATTTTCCCACCTATCCAACTGGAAAATTTCAACTCTTCAGCAAGATAAAATATTTTACCCCTCTTTTAACCGCATTATTCGATCATCACTTGAAAGCTTTCTCTCTCCCAACCATCGAAGAAACTCTGGGGACATATCTTTATTGGCTGGGTTAACATTGATTACAATAGAATCATCTACGTAAGGAGTCACCCTTGCACCACAGCCTGTTTTAACCAATGCTCTTAATCCAGATTGAAAATCAGAGATGTAAAAGTCCACTACATGCCTCTACATCAAACAAATGTATTGTCAATATTAAAATACTCAAGATATAAAAGATTAGACAGCAAAATCCCCAAATACAAAAGTTGCATCTTGATACAAGCATGTCTGGAAACATTTCAAAGGATGGTGACAAAAACTTCAAATAACTATATTGGAACCAAGAGACATCCCAACATGCACACACAATAGGCATACCATATATATTAGTAGCAGTATCAGAATACTCTCACAAAATGAAAGGTCATCACAAGAGCATGAACTTAAAATCCCAACAATGAACTAATAAAAATGCTTCCATTATAAAGTTTAGATGGAAAGAAAAGACAAATAGTAATTATAATGAATTATTTTCCTTTCAATACACATAGATGGGGCAAAAAGCTCCTACAAACCAAACTTTTGTGTTACATAAGTGCCATAGAATAGGTTTAAGACAATGTAACTGAAGCAATATAAAGCTTTAAAGGTTATACATACACTGATAGACAACTGGAGCAATCATGGGAGTAAATCAAATGAATAAACTATAGGAAGGAAAGGATGAAGTTTGTTTGCATAAGCAAAGTAAGTTCTACCAGAATGAGCAATATCTGACTCACCTCCATGTCCAGGGTTTATTGACTATCCCCAAAAGTAATCTTTTAATAAAACAGAAATTTTAAAAAGAAAATATTCGACAGATTATCAATATTACCTCAGCTGCTCTGAGCCCCCATGTAAAACAACGATGTTTTGGGTTGGCTGCTTTTGAATCCCACCCTCGATATTCAAATAAACTTGTAGATGTATAGACACATCTTGGAACTTTTTGAAAGGATGACTCCAGTGGAACATTACCACAGGTAACCACCTTCAAAAGGTAGTGATCCATCAGTGTATTTCACACATTTATGCATATATATGGGATAAACAATACTCAGAGTGGTACAATTACAGAAAGAGACACCTACCAACCATTCAAGTATTTGATATCCAAATCCATGAAGCCAGGGTGGTGAGTTAAGTTGTGCAAGTAATTAAATTTTTCCCATGTTTATAAACTTAATTAACAGTATTATTATACACGTTTATATCAATATTAATTTGCATACCCCAGAAACCTTCACAAATTGGCCATTTTTAGCAGTTCTAAGCTCAGCATCAGGATAATGAGAAACGAAACCAACAACAGCTGTCCTCCCACAACAACTATTCCAAGTGAACAATGCAGCAACAACACCAAAAAGTACTACCACAACAATGAGGAGAATGGCATTGTGAACAGCTCCAAGGATAAAAGCACCGGCGATGAATCCCATAACAAAAATCAGAATCACAGACCACAATATTGGTTTTGGAAAGTTCTTCCTGAAGGAATAATCATCATCTGGGCTAAGAGTTGTCATGGCTGGGTTGTGAGCTACAGAGGAAGTGTGAGATTTCATTGATCCTGTAGACTCTAATGGACCAGATACCTTCTTTGGAGCCCCAGATGAATTTAGTGGGCCAGACGTAATAAGACCAGTTGTTGGAAGAACAGGTGGAATTGGACCAGAGTTTTGACGTGTAACTCCGCCAGATTGAGGGCCAGATGACTTTTTGATTGGTTCCCCGTGTTTATTCAATGGACCAGAGGTGGTCTTCTTCATTGATACCGAAGCAGATATGCCTCCGAGAGGTATATTACCTGATGTGGTATAAACAGAACGAGCAGTTGTATTGACAGGTCCAGAATGTGAAGTAGGTCCTCCGGTAAATGATCCAGTCCGTGAAGGAGCACTATTTAACTGACCAGACTTTCTAGATTTAGAACCATCCATGGGGATATCAAACATTTTCCCCAATTCTCCTGACTTCTTGATGTCACCGCCAGTGTAAGGCATGGCAACTGAGGTCATTGTTGGAGTTTTTTCTTTTGGCGTTTCAGGACGACCTGATACGTAGAGGCCATTGCTGAGCTGATGAGATGGGAATCTTGAACCCATGAATGAGTGAATGAAAGCGTGCTGAAGCAGTTTTCAAAGTATTACTGCAAACAGTGAAATTGAATCAGGATATTAGCCATCCATAATTCAAGAGTTTATATACTTACTCATGAGAATAGCCACATCAATTTCTACAGATAAGATATAACAAATTGAGTACTAGAAAGCATGGGACAATTTCTTCCCCTAGGGATTTACAAATGTAAGTATGGAGTTAAATGAGGAATGTGAAGAAAATAGATGATTTAATACTAGTTAATTGAGCATTATCGCAAGTGTTTGTGGATCTCAAGTGTAAAGAGTTGAGATTTTGAGATCCAACCAATCATATGAAGAAGAAAAGTGTAGAACGAGATTTGAGATCTGTTGTGTTATCTTATGCGAATGAATGAACTTGATTCATTTATGAAAGAAATACCTGAACTGAAATTGGACGAGATTTATTCAATATTTCAATTCAAGCGAAGTGAGTCTCCTCAGATCCCATATTCTTATTCTCTCTCTCTCTCTCTCTCTCTGAGTTCACTACACTTCTTCTAGTTCTAGCATCTATTACTTTCTTTTTTTGTTCCTCTCTCTTCATTTACCCTTCAAACCCACAATATTACCAAATCCAACCAAAACTAATTATTCTTAAATTAATAAATAAATTACTATCCCCTTATTTCATTGATTGATTCAAAATTTAAGTTTGTAGTTATATTTGGTTACAATTGATTTTTAAAAACCTGATGACTTTATAGACTTTAGTTTAAGGAATATTTTAATCTATTTTATAGTTTTCTCACTTCTACTCTACAGGTCTTATTATTTTTAAATCAACACTATACTAAATATGTTTGGTTATTGGTCTTCATTTTCTTATCATTGATTTTTTAGCATTCAACGAACTCTTCAGTTTTTATAAAATTCTCAATCAACTTTGTCAACTAGTGACTTTGAGTAGGAGTCATAACATGTTATTGTAAACAAAGATATTATACTATCAAATTCATCATAATAGTAGTCTAATAATATAATGTCTTGTTAGATCTTAAAAACAAAAAAAACCCACTATGTAATAGATATTTGTTTAGCAAATTTAGCATTCTTTGGTAGAGAAGAGACAATAGACAAAGAGAATGACATAGACAAGTTGAAGAGAAATTGTATTTCTCTCATTTAGTTTTGGGGAGAGTTTAAGGAAAGAGAATGAAAATGACGTGGGTTCAAGAAATTTCTTTCTCCTCCAAAGTGTGGAGAAAATGGGAAGGGAAGAATAACATGATTTGTTATCTTAAATTGTGTCTCAAACCATGTATCAGACCAATGATATTGGAGTAAAAACAAAAAATAAATAAATATCTTTTTTAGTTAACCTAACATATATTCATTAATACAAGACATAATTTAGGACATAATTTGAGACAAAAAATCCTTATTGGATGAGTGAAGTCATTTATTTCTCTTCTCTTTTTTAATAAACAAACTACATTAAATCCACTATATTTTTTATCTCTTTCCCACATATTTCTCTCTTTCTTATTCTATTACAAGAGCATATATATTTTAATTAGCATTATATTTCAACAAATTTTTCATCTCTTTTTTTATCTTTTTCCCCTTTCTTATCACATTTACACTTATGCATCTTAAATGACATGGTGAGATACTTAATTTAGAATATGGATGTAATTTTCGCTTAAACCATTAGTAAGGAAAACAATCTCTATGCCATGACGAAAGGGTATTAAATTAAATTTCAATCTGTATCTGAACCATAATTTATGTAATGTAATATTTATACACTTCACTGCATATACCATTCATATTCAATCTTAATCTATACACTAGACACTGGACATATGTCATGGTTCGTAATATGATTTAGCCAACTAATTTTTAACAGTTGGAAGTTGGAACAATTCTAACACTGGAGATAGGTAGTGAAAACTGAGTAGTGTGGATGAATGAGAAGTTCAAGAATGTAAGGTCTAATGAAGAAATAAAATGATTTGCAAAGTTGATGTTACATTTGATTAATCTTCAATTCACTTTATAAAAAAAGACTTCCAGTAATAGTGTTGTTCATGTTCATGTAATCGGGGTTAAACAGGTTTTCAGTTGCACAACAATTATATCTTTTGGGGTTGTTGTAACTGGCATATTGAGAGATGTAGATAAAACCGGACTAAATTTTCTGTTGGAATTGGAGCTATGATTAAGATCCATGCATGATGGCATTTGCATATTGATTTTGTCTAGTGTCTTTTGGATTGTCCCATAAATCAATGACCTAAAATGGATTTACTGATATCTTTCACTAAGAAAGATTGCACTAGTCTGTTGTGAACATTAGTAACATACAATCTGGTAGGATTTCTTTATTAGCATGTTGTTATACTATTTCATATATGGTTCATGTTTCTTTCTGAATCATAGCATTTCTTTATTAGCCTGCTGTTATACTATTGATTACATTCTGCTACTGCATTTATTTTGGTAGGATGGTGAAGAAATAGAGGTACCTTTGCAGCTTTGCTGTTTTTTTGTTCTTTTAAATCTTTTTTATATTTTTATCTGCCCCCACCTTTGGTTATCAATGCATTGATAAAGGAGCTGAACTTATATGAGTCTTTGTTGTAGTTGTGGATGAAGTTTAATCTTATCAAAAAACTTCAACAATTCTCTATGTCAGAAATAAGAAAGAGGATTTGGAGATATGAATTAGTTACTAGTTAATACTATCAAAGGCGATTCTGAGTTATTCGTTTTACACACACAGAGACACACACACCTGATCCATCCTTGAGTGAACTATAGATGAAGGAAGAAGAGGAGAAGGATAAGATGATGATGATTGTGGACCTTGATGATATTAAATCAACTTCATCTCATGCTTTTCATTTGGAGTCTGAGTCAACCCTTAATCACACTCACAATTCCTCTTTCTTCAACATCACGACCATCTATCTTGTCTTCATTAAACCCAAGATCAACGTCTTACTCCCCTTTGGTCCTCTCGCTATCTTACTCCATTATCTTACTTCAAATCATCATAATGTAATTTCTTCTATTTCTAATTCTTCAGATAAAATCCAATTGAATAATAACAATCCTATTTCTTTCTTTAATAATTAATAATTGACAGGGATGGGTCTTCTTCAACTTACTAGGTATTACTCCTCTGTCTGCACGTCTCGGTTATGCTACTGAGTATGCTACTTCTTACTCATATGCTTATACATAAATCTTTCATTATCTTATCTCATTATTTGATGCAATTTCTTTCTTTGATGCAGGCAGCTTGATTTCTACACTGGACCAACAAGTATGTATTTTTATTATTCAATTGCAGTTGGCAGTTAGTATATATCCATTCAACTTTCTTTTCTTTCTATGCCCAGTTGGAGGTCTCCTAAATGCAACATTCGGCAATGCAACTGAAACGATTATATCAATTTATGCATTGAAAAACGGTCTGATTAGGGTTGTTCAGCAATCTTTACTTGGTTCCATCTTGTCAAATATGCTTCTAGTTCTTGGATGTGCTTTCTTCATTGGTGGAATTGTCCACCACAACAAACAACAGGTTTTTAATAAGGTATATGTATCAACACTCTAGTTTGAAATTATTATTGTATGTCATAGTTGAAATTTAGACTCTAGTTCTTCTTTGCAATAGGCAGCTGCTATTGTCAATTCTGGGTTGCTGTTGATGGCTGTCATGGGAATACTCTTCCCTGCAGTGCTTCACTTTACTCATTCTGAACATCATTTTGGGAAGTCAGTCTTATCTCTATCAAGATTCAGCAGCTGTATAATGCTAGTTGCTTATGCAAGCTACCTTTTCTTTCAACTCAGAACCCATCAAAATCTTTATAGTCCTGTTCATGAGGTTAGTTCTTTTGCTCCATTTTAAATATATATATA
>NC_032018.1:15705-137410 GCF_001865875.1 Lupinus angustifolius
TATATATATATATATATAAATTTGATTGTCTTTTAGGTTTGTCGTGTATAATTATCTTACTAGTCATTACATGATCTACTTGGGATGAAGACCATCTGTTAATGCTATCAGCGCTTTTCCTTTTTCAATTTTTTTTGTCTATTGATCAGAATACTAAATCTGCATTTCGAATATAAGAGTTTTTATATAGGTTTGTTCTTGTTCTTCTCTACGATTTAAATGACCATTTTACACTTTATAACCATACTTTATGATGCAGATAGCAGATAATAGTGAAAATTCTGAAGAGAATGAAGAAATTGAATTAACTAAATAGGAAGCAATTTTATGGCTTGCTATTTTAACTGCATGGGTATCTGTATTGTCTGGATACCTTGTAGATGCCATAGAGGTATAACCGTGGAGTAGCTTACCGAATTTCTTGGTCAATATGCTTCTGTAATTTATAACCTTAAAATTTCTCTTCCCCTGGAAGAGAAAAATTTTGGGGCTTTGCAGGGAGCATCTGAGTCATTGAATATGTCAATGGCCTTCATTAGTGTTATTTTGCTTCCAAACGTGGGCAATGTTGCTGAGCATGCCAGCGCTATTATGTTTGCCATGAAGGACAAGCTTGTAAGTGGCTTTCAAAGCCTGCTCTTTATCTTATGCATATTTTTATTCTGTTAACGGATTCAATCTCTCCACAGGATATCACAATTGGAGTTGCTGTTGGATCATCTACACATATATCTATGTTTGTGGTATGGATTTGAACTGTTAGTAAATGACTATTTGAGAAATTAGGATATACATTTACTATATCTTAATCTCAATAACCTAATATTGGTTTCTCCATGTCATAGGAAGACATTTCATGGTTTCATTTACTATTGTTGATGTCAGCTGCTAAATTGGTTTGGGTGAGGTAGTTGCTGAAAGTGGTGTATGTTGGGAACTGTGAGAGGAGTTTTGTTGTCAAAACAAGTGATAGATGGGAACACAATAATAATAAGCAGTGTAAATGAGGGTAAGATAGTAGAAAAAAGTGAGGAGGAGAAAGAGAGGGACATTTTCTTAATTGTTTTGATACAAAGACAAAGATGATTGATAAGGGATCACATAATATATTATTATTATTATTATTATTGTTATGTGATTTGATTATTAGACATTATTTTGTAGAGTCTCAAACACAGACTACGTCTACAAGACAACAAGTTTGAAAATGAATAGTTACCGTTAGCCGTACCAAACACACTAACGCCCAACCCAATAATTTGTACGCTTCCCGAAACTTTTTCAAATTCAAACATCTTATTTGCAATAATTATTATTTTACAAATAAATTTGATATCTTGATGTAGTGATCTATGTAGTTCTTTTAAATGTCAGGAGATATTGATATAATTTACTTTTTATTTTAATTATCTATGTATTATATTTATGTGTTAATTATGATTAAATCTTAAGTAAAAAAATGATACAGATGAATAATAAATAATTGTTATTTTAAGTAGATTATTACTGTTAGGTACTGTGTATGCAAAATTATAACAAATAAATAGAGGAAGCAAAAGAAATTCCAGTATTGATCATCCAAATAGATTCAGCTTTCGGCTTTAGACCCAGTGACCCACCCACCCTTTTCATTCCCTTTCTTCTCAAAACAATAATTCATTCATGTTCTGTTCTGGTGTTCAAATAGGAAATAGTACTAGCAAATAGCAATAGCAATAGCAATGCCAAGTCTAGTTCTTCAAAACAACCCACATACATTTCAAACTGAAGTTACATCTTTGTCCACAAAATAAACCAAACAGCACCACACTAGGTGTCTCTTTCTTTGATTGATACCTTAACCCTTCAACTTGAACATGAATGTTACCAAAAAATCCTCACTTTCATACACCTCTCTCTATACCAATCCCCTCAATGAGCTCAGGCACAGTCGTAGCTGCAGTGACTATGCTCCCTTACCTTCCTCCAAACCTGAAACCAAACATGACAACAAGGAAAATGTGGTCTCCAACAACAACAACAACAATAATAATAATGGGTCCTCCTCTTGTTCTTCTTCTTCATCATCTTCTCTGCCTCCTAAGCAGTTCTCAAAATCAAAGTCTTTGTCCACTGACAGGAGGAGGATTTTGAAGCCTACCTCCCTTCAGTTATGCATGCAACTAAATGAGCCTCAAAGGGGTTTGGCTTCAAACTTATTGGAACCTCCTTTTGAATCTCACAAATCTACTTCTTTCAATATTTGGGACTTCTCTGACTCTGAGGCTGCTCCTGCTTCTTCCTGGTCCACTTTGCCTAATAAGTCAGTCACTTTTCATTTTTCTAAATTTTATCAAGTTAGATTCGTGACACTCTTGTCTTTGGTGCAATTAACTGATAGCTTGCTCAATTTCTTTTCCAGTTTAGATTTCATATTAGTATGCGGAGTTGAGTGTTTGTCTATTTATGTTCAGGTCATTGATCTGTAGACAATTGCCTATAGATATTGGAAGGTGTACATGTGTCATTGTGAAGGAAGCATTGCCGCAAGGACTATCTGGTGGCACTTTCTATTCTCTTTACACCTATGTAAGATTTCTAGATACTCATGGACTCTCATTCGCATATCTTTGTGGAGTTTATAAGAGTAGAGTGCTGATGACCATTTCAGTTTTAAACTTATTCACCTTATTTTTTTGTACTATGTCATACCATTCTTATACACTAACAACAAACAAAATGCTAGAAATTTAGTTAGCCTTGTTCCAATTTTAATTATAAGAAACATCTATCAATATATAGTTTGTAGATGTTTAGACTTTAGAGCATCAACCTTGCACTTGACTTGCTGTAGTGTTACCATACCATACCATGCACTTTACAGGATCTTGATTCACATTGAAATAAGTCACCATAATTTAAAATTTTCTAAGTGGTGTGCTATTGTGATAGTCGCATTCTTTAATTGCTGCTTGTGGCTTTAGCTCCATCTTCAATGTTCATCATTGTTTCATACTTTCATTTATCAATTTTATAAACCTGCTTGATGGGTGTCTTATATTATAGGAAGGTCATGGAAGGCAGAATAGGAAACTAGCTGTGGCACACCACAAGCGACGGAATGGGAGGTCTCAATTCATTGTAGCACAGAATGTTAAAGGACTAATTTCTAATTCAGATGATGGTTTTCTTGGGACTGTAACAGCTAACCTCATGGGCTCAAAGTACCACATCTGGGATGAGGTTTCTTTTATTTTTTATTTTTGCTATCTGTCTGTGAAAAATGCATCATTTATGTGTTTAATAATGGCAAAAAAATAATATAATTCTGCTCTTAATCCTAGTATTAATCTTCATACATGGTCTGTTTGCAATCAGGGTTACTGTCATGATTTACATAGGAAACAACGAAAACCACCTCTTGCTGTTGTAACGTAAGCCAATATCTTTATTTCCCTTTATTCCTTTTCTTCAGTGCCATTTATGAGATTTGAATTTCAGATACATACCTACAATAGCAACATGTACTGGAAGTCACAGAAGCATGAGGGCCTATATACCCAAGCATCAACCTATCTCACTGAAGAACATGACCCAGGTAATCTTCCATATCATGGATCATTGGTATCGTAGATTTATTTTCAAGAACATTATCACATTTAATATGTCTGCATAATAACTTTAAAGTTCCATTTTCCAATTTAATATAAGTTATCTATCAGGCACAACATATTAAAGGATTGCCAATGGACTGGGAGGGAAAACTGGACAAAGTCCATCAACTGTTCTCAAGGGTTCCACTTTACAACAAGGTAGGGGCCTAATTAATTTGGATAAGTTCCATTTTCCGTTTCTCTTTGTCATCTGGATTTGATTAATTTCAGTTAGATTCTTTCAGATTTCAAAGCAATTTGAGCTTGACTTTAGAGATAAAGGAAGAGCAGGACTAAGAATCCAAACATCTATAAAAAATTTCCAGTTGACTTCAGAGGTATGGTGAAAGTGTTTTCAAAGCAATTATAAGTTCCATTGCTTTGTTGCTGCATATATGCATGTTCTACATTTTGCAATCCAGCACATTTTGCAATGAGTAAAGGTCTATGATGTTCTGATTGTTCTATGTGATGTTCAAACACTTCAAAATAGTGTTCTGATTGTTCTATGTGATGTTCAAACACTTCAAAATAGTAGTTGTGTCCATGTTAGACACGTACCTATTTCGGACACTCCTAACTATATCATACGACTTTTAAATTGGCAATTTGAATTTTAAAACCTCTATAGATCGAAATGCGACAATGATTAAATAAATATCTGAATGTCTTTAAATTTTTCATTACCTATTATTAATTTTTTAAATTTGTAGTATCCTTGTTTTGATGTGATTCGTATAGAGCATTAGTTTAACTTGTCTCTGATGTGATTTAGGAGAATGGGACACAGACGAGCCTGCAGCTAGGTAGGGTTGGGAAATCCAAGTTTGTAATGGACTACAGGTACCTATCAACTAAAACATGAGAGTTATGTAACTTCAAAGTTTTATAACTCACTTTAACCAACTACATTATCAACTAAAACATTAGAGTTATGTAACTTCAAAGTTTTATAACTCACTTTAACCAACTACATTATCAACTAAAACATTAGAGTTATGTAACTTCAAAGTTTTATAACTCACTTTAACCAACTACATTTTCCTGTGCAGATACCCTTTGACTGGTTATCAGGCCTTTTGCATATGTTTGGCTTCCATTGATGCAAAGCTTTGTTGCACAGTCTAATGCCAATTTTTTCTCTCAACACAAATCCATATAGTTTTATGAATCTTGTTGTTGAGTACATTTTTCTCATATGAAAATGAAGATTTTGATTTTGGGAGAGTATAAGCTGTATCTGCTGTTTCAAATTCAGCTGAAAGATAATGAGATACGATGTCATCAAATCATACGGCACCCAATACTCCAAAATTTATGTATCAATAGTCACTTCTTATATTGAAGCGCGGAAAACTTCTTTAAATTCATGTAATGTTAGCCTAAAATTTTTATTACTTTCTTTTTGAAAGTAACGGTGTATAGAACTCATGCACTTCTCCATACATATTTCATCTCATTTTTCTTACACTGTTTTCATTTTGAACAACTTTTAATACTAACTTTCATATAAAACTTGAGACAGATCACTTTTATCTATGTATCAAAAGTCTTTTGATTGACAAAACAGTATAATTTTAAATGAACATTCAATATAATGTACTAGTAATTTTTTATACATGAAGTGGGATAAAATGTTGGGCATTTAACATTTATCTAACTTTGGAATTGGACTGGTTTTAAGATTCTCTTTAGAAGTACGTGCTTTCAAAGGGGAGTAACATAGTTATTGCACATTATGATATGCTAGTGAAAAAAACATAGCAAGTTATACTTTGTAGTTTGTAGATGCTCACTAACATTAAATATTAAAATGAAAATTGAAATGGATCTCTTTATCTCAATTATTATATAGCAATTGACATAAAAACTAACAAATAAAAAATACGAATTACATGTCCTATTTTTATCGTATAAAAAACAAAAGGTTACAATTGGAAGAATCTTACACCCTCTAACTTCTTTACTCTTTCGGTTGATAATCCTTAATAAATAAATATGCATGGATAGAATATTGTTATTGAATAGAGATGAATTAGGTTGTTCATTCTAAAGCTCACAATGAAAAATTGGTGCAGCAATTGAGCTCAACTCACCAAAGATAACGTCATCACTCTCATTAATGTAGCTTCCCAAATCTTCTTGATGACTTTCAAAAAAGGTTTGAATATCTTCCGGGAATGTGCGACGAGGAATGTTTGAGTTTGACTCCAAAGGTGATGGATTAGTGTTATTATAATCTGAAGCTGAAGAGGAAGAAGTCATTTCTTTGAATTTTGATGATTGTAAAAGAAGCCCAAGAGCTGAATTATAAGATTTTGTACTGCCATGACTAACAGAAGATCGTTGATGATGAGAAACAAACCCTACGTCTTCAAGTTCATCACCATGAATAGGAATAGGAATAGGAATAGGGATAGGAACATGAATAGGGTTTGGTTGATCTAATTCAGTGTTGGGAGTAATAGGGCATGATATTGATTCATTAATATTAATAATATCTTCTTCTTGGTCTTGTGCTTTAGGACGTAGCCATTTTATATAACGACTAAGATCAAAGTTTGTAACAGCATTAAGTCCACGGTACTCTATGGCTGCCATATCATATGCTGTCGCTGCTTCTTCTTGGGTGGCTGCATTACAACATAAATTTAAACCTCATTTAATTTCTAAAACCCACAAATGAAGTTAAATTCTATAAATTATTTTTTCCTTAACATTTCTTAGCTTTAAACAAATCTTAAATCAACCTAAAACATTGATAGCTATCACAAATAATATACAAATATATTATGTGGGTAACTTCGGTGGAGGGTTTTCTTTCCTCATCACATAAAAGGGCTTTCAATAAATGAGATCATCATTAAATAGCTATTAGAAGCAGTTGAGGTTTGGTGACCTATATTTCAACCAACTAGATTTGACTGCATATTTTGGTTCATGTTAGTTGTCCTATTAATTTGACTTGCGGGACCTTAATTAAATGAAGTAGGAACTTTCTGTTTTGAATTTGGGATCAGGAAGCATGATTTAATGGATTTTCAAATTTTCAGGAGGAATTGAATGCATTGATCTACTTTGTTTTCTTTCTTTCCTTTTTAAAATTTAAATAAAAATACAATATTATTAATGTAAATGTTTGCATTAAACAATTTTTGCAAACCATTGCCTTCTTTACTTTACAAGTAGATGATATAATATTTATGCATTTTCAGTGTAAAGATTTATACAATTTATTATCTTTAAGAGTTATTATTTTTATTTAAGAGTTAATAATAATTAAATAATAAATAATACAATTACAATATAAAAACTGTAACATCATCGATTCATACACTATTTTCTCTTATAATTAGGTATAGGCTCTTTAGAACAAAATTATTCCTATCTAAATGTCATTCTCAAATTTTATCTAAGTTCATATCATATTTCTTGCAACTATATGCCTGTTATTGGAAGTGTTTAAGTTAAGTTTTTGAGCAATTTAAAGTTTGCATTACCCTATTTTAGTTTTATTGGAATCAAATAATTAAGACGTTATTATACATTAGGAAGAACAATAGGTATGTTGATGTAGATATTTGAAATTACCGTAAGTTCCAAGATATAGATATTTATTTCCGAAGACTCTTCCAATTCGAGCTTCCCATCTTCCATTGTGGTGATGTCTACACATTTAAAAAAAAGAAAAGCAAAGTAGTTAAGGGACTCAACGTTTTAAAGAGTATTATGGGATTCACTTATTCCAACATAAGTTTTTTAACCTTATTTCTTATCATAGTCATTAACTTTACAGAAATGCAATGTTTTCTTCCATACTTATAAAGATAAAAAAATGAAAAGGTCAAATGGACTGGTAGGTGCTCAACTCAAATTACCCATTGAATTGAGTACACTCTCTCTACCTCTCATATATAATTGTACATACATATATTAGTTGTTTCAAATGGTATCTCACTTTGTGCTTCAAACTAATCATAATACTATATTTTATTACTTTTTGTATTTAAAAAATTTCTTTTATTCACAAGTCATTACATGATTGGCTTGAGATAGAGAAGTAGACACTTTTAGATACAAGTGATCCTCAGGTTGCACCATTTGTTTATGTTGTTCATTACTAAATACTAACAACCGAACTTGTGGTTGAGAAAGGATTCATCCAGAGATGATGAAAATGCCTACTCATTGACTAATTAAAAGCCTATTCTACAAACAATGCCTCACACAATATTGGACTCTTCATAACACATGGAACCTAAAGTTTACCTTATTGAGCATGGTATGACATACAAATATGTAATGTGTCTGCTAATCCTTTCATCTTAAAAAGAATAATGTTAACTTTGGAGTTTAGAGTGGTGTTACAAAAGCCAATATAAAATTTAAATACATGAATTATAGATATTATGAATTATTTATGCTTCCTTTCTGTACCCCCTTCATTATTTATGCTTCCTTTCTTTATCTCCTTCATTATTTATGCTTTCTTGAGGAGTCTCATGAGAGACCCCAAGAGAAGGGAGAGTGGGAAAAAGAGAGTTATTTGTGTGTTATAGTTTCTAGTTATAAAAATATAATTGGTTCACTTTATTGGCCATGATCTACAATAGATAAGAGAGAGTCAATTATTACAAAGTTTACTAACATTTTGAGGGCAGAGATCAGAAGAGATATGAGATCTTAATATACCTTGCAACGCCTCTATATTTTGAGACTCCCCGAGAGAATCCACTACTTTTTCTGTAAATTAAGGAATAACTCGTGAAACTCAAATACCATGCGAATTGGCTCCAAAATATAAATAAATGGGTTCCAAAATAATCTACACACTACATAATAGAGTATTATTGTATATACTTCTGTAAACATCAAATAGTTAAAGGAAAAACCTTCTTAATGATCCAATATATTCTTCTTTGGATTGATCCTCCATCTCCTTAAGCTCGTCTTCATATTTTGATAACTACAAATTAAATCAACATGTGAATTAATTAATGAGAAACCAACAAAATTGCTTTAAAAATGGTGATGAAGTATTGAATGGAAGGATGAAAGAATTTACTAACCGGAAAATTGAGGATGGTGTCTTGGCCCCAGTACTTCAATGCTGCCAAGTCATAGGCACGTGCTGCCATTTCTTCATCATCATATGCACCTAACAAACCCAAATTTGCACTTATTAACGGGCTTCCCTCATTTTCATCTAATTGCATCCATAAATTATTACATGCATGGTTCTATCAGAAGTCTCCAACAATAGGACATTGCACTTGTTAAATGTTATGTTTCTATTGATAAAGATCATATTTAATTTCTCATGGCCCGATCATATAATAATTTCTCACTCTCTAACTTCAACGGCCGAATAAAAACAATTAAAAGCAATTACAAATATGACTAGAAGGAGTATATATTTTTGAGACCCACAAATCATACCTAGATATACTGCAGCAAGTTGTTTTCCATCGCCATCATGAACAAAGGAAAAAGTGATTAGTAATTAAAGGATGAAAATAATTAAGTAGAAGAAATAAATGAAAAGTAGGAGAATATATGAATTCAATTAATAGAGGTTGAAGAACCTTGTCTTCCCTTCTTGTTCTGTGATTCATTCCAGCAATTCTTATCCCACAAATGAGCCTCATATCTACCTGTCCATCGATGCCTATAATATATATGTATATGTATATATAAGCACATGCATGATTAATATGTACTCAAACTCCTCAACCATCGATGAATATATGTATTTGTAATTAAATAGAGGGGACAACTATTGAAGAAAAAAAGGAAGGAAAATATAATAACCTTGTAACACCACGGTAGATTGAGCTTCTTTGTGAAGGAGGGTCTCTAGGAATGCTTTTTCTTGCCCTCTTCTTCTTCTTCTTCACATTAGTGGGTGTGAGTGTAGTAGTGTTAGAATTAGAACAAGGAGTAGTAGTAATGTTCTTGTGGTTACTTTTCCTAGCCATATGATGCTCTCAACAACAACAACAACAAAAGAGATCGGACCACAGTACTTGTTCTTCATACACATATAGTTCTAGAGTGAAGGAAGAGAGAGCTATATTAATATGACCAAGTCATCCAATAAGAAGGGCATTAATGGAAAATAGTAGATGAGAGCGAAAAAGTGGGTCTAATTCTTTATTCTCACTTACCATTTTCTTTTTCAATTAACTCTCACTTCTTCTACTGTCTCATTTTATTTGGTATGATTTGAATAAATATTGTACTAGTAATTCTCATATTCTCTATCATCTCATTCTCCCAAATATACTTTAACTACTTATTAAACTAATTTCCCATCACCAATGATTCTGAGATTAAACCTTCATATTTTAAACATGATCAAAATATTATTTTTATTTCATGATGTCAGTGTAGATCAGGGAGAGGCAAACATGTACATATAGATCTAGACCAATGTTTTTTAAACTAATTAAATTGAAAATATTAAATCAATAGACTATGACATTATTGATATCTTGGTTAATTTCCTAACTATATTGTCACTACAGATTTTTATTCAACGATTATAAAATCAATTTCACGATCTTTATGTAAAAAATATATTAGTTTCTAATTACCGATTGGTTCAAGTTTATCCTTGATGTGCAGTAAAATAAGTAATGTTAACTATTTGCCCCATATATGTTTTGGGATAACTTAAAAGTAGTAAGATGAGACAGAAAAAATTAACAACTAACAATATTTTTGAGATGTAAAACAACGCCTCAATTATATAGTGAGAATCTGAGTAAAGATGTTGATATGTGACTGTTAGGAATATATATTTGTTCTTCATTTCAAAGATTTAGATTTTTAGATACTTTTCAAATTAAATAATTTAAAAAACCTCACAGAATATCTCATTTCTTAATTATGGTTAGCCGGCAGGGGTTGTTTTTTCACTTTTTGTAAGGAATGGGAATTGGGACGGATTTGAAGATGTGATGAATGGAGCAGTTGGGAGTTCGGCAAAGGCCTTAAAGATGGGGAAATTTCAATGTCGTCTCTAAGTAGTTTTTTTGGAGTAGTGCTTGATGCTTTTGTATTTACTATTTTTACTTTTTGTGATAATTTGTAATGATGTGGATGTTAGCTTATGCACCACTAGTATTCAAATGCAATCCATGTGCCTTGTCTACATTAACCAAAACAAGCTTCTCTTAGTGTTTGAAATCAAGTAGCTATAGTGTTTAATTTAAAATTGAATGGGACCTCAAAAAAGTCTTTATTTAAAGGTTTATTTTATTCACACACCTATTAGAAATAAAATAGGAAGGAGCATGCCACTCTTCTATAGGTTGGGTGGAGGGGAGAGTACATCAACAACAAAAACAAAAGAATGATATCACATTATTATCAGGAGATATAAAATTATTCTTAATTCATAATTCATCCAAATCTAAGTATCATTTAAACATAAAGCCCCAACAGGATTATTCCATATCCATAGTGCTACTTTAATATCAATGATGCTACTTTAGCTTCAAAACTGGTCCAGAAACAAATTAAAGCAAAATGAAGGGTCACGGATTCTACATGATGTTATACTGTAGCATATAAGCACCAGAAGATGATAGAGATTGCAAAATGCAAAGCATATTTCCTAGAGCATTTGCATGAGCTACTGACCCTAACCAAAGTACTGAAACACTTGTAATTAAACAATAACTGAGAATAAAAGTAATGAATTTCCATTACTGGAGAGTTCTCTTGTGTTCCACTTCCATCAATAATTTGAGGCCCCAAAAGCATTTTGTTCTCCCTTTCATGAACTGTAGTTGCACGAAGGCCCTGCCCTCAAATATCTAAAATTACACATATATGTTACGTTGTTATGCTCAATAATAGAAAATATATAAATTTAAAACATGTAGATCACCTAATGTGAGATTCTGATACCCATTCGCTTCAACAACTAGAAGAGATCGGAAATTTCTGCTCAAGATAATCCAAGCCTCCTTTTTATGTGAGGCCCCAAATTGTTGTTACTTGTAAAAGAAATATGCTTTTTGTTGGGCTAAGTTCATGATTAGGCTCAAGAACAACTCATGAAACTTTAACTGATCCATCTAAACAGAGAGATGCATTCAATCTACCCTTACTTTCAGCATAATTTGTGTAATACCTAACAACTTGGTCTTCAGATCTAAATCATGTCTCTTGACGATTTTGTGAAATTCATTGTAGTCACCCATAGCACCCATACATTAATTTGAAGTCAGAATCTTAAGTGCACTTAATTGTTTCCTGGTTGACATTGATGGATACACACTCACCTCAAGATTAGAGTAAACAAACTCATATTATAGGCCCCAAAGAATACAATTGAGTAGCAAGCCTCTAAACGTTGAAGTTCAAGGCTTACATCATGTTTCTAATATTCTTGCTATCATCATTGTCAAATCAATTTTCGGAGATTTATTTGTCAAATAAAGATGTTATAACAAAAATAAAAGCCTCACTCATTATTTTTCAGAGATGTTCCCTTGGAAAGTTAATTAAGTTCAGACATCACAGCAAATAGTAAATACAACGATCTATCATTGAATTCTTGATTTGATTATGACAAACAAGGGATGAAGCTTGTGGGTAGTAAGACCCGCTGTATCCACATTATCTTCCTCCTCGTCCCCTAGCTCCTACTCAAATTCCTGAACCAATCTTCCAATTGCTGTGCATGCTATTAATTAACGTGGCTTCGAGAGTATTGGTTATATATTTATGCCAAGGTGCTAGAACTGTCACATGCCTTATATGCATGATGCGCCAAAAACTTATGCCAGGTACTCTTGCCAAGCATCGTGACCAAGCCTGAAGACCCATGGCCGAGCATCCTTACCGTGCCAGAAGACTCATGGCCAAGTATCATGACCGTGGTTCTCTTACATGCGACAATGCTCTGCTAGGGCTTGCAACTCTCCAACATTCTAGGAAGCTCCAACATTCTTGGAAGATCTCCAACATTCTTGGAACCCCTTAACCTGCTTCCATGAGTTCACCTGTTATTCCTTGGAGTTTCTTGGGGGATTTCGGGAAGGGCCCTAAATCTGACACAACAAAGGCTCCCACACTCCAAGCAAACACAACCAAGAAATCCTTTGCACAAGCACTGAGGTCCTCTTGTGACATCTCCCCCTCTCAGCTGCCACAACCATGCATCAAAGGGGATGCTATTGCAATCAAGATTCCTGAAGAAGATTACCAAGCAGGTTTGCTAAGATGCAAAAGCCATCTTCATGGACGAATGATTTTGTCTAAGGGAGATACTCCACTCAAGTTTGCGGATCTAAAGAGTAAACTAATATCTATGTGGACCATGATTGGGAAATGGTCAATGATATCCCTTGGCAAAGGATATTATGAATTCTCTTTCTCCTCCCTAGAAGATATGAGAACCATCTGTTCGGTTGGATCTTGGAATCTCAATCCTGGATTCCTGAGACTTTTCCTTTGGTCTCCAGATTTCAATCCAAACTTGCAGAGGCAGTCACACACTCAGTGCTGGATAAAGATCCATAACCTCCCTCAGGAGTATTGGAGTCCTCGCATTATCTTTTCTATAGCAGGGTGCATAGGAACTCCCCTTTCAATGGATGAAGCCACTCATACCAGAGCCTTTGGTCACTTTGCTAAAGTTATGGTGGAAATCAATCTCAAGTAGAGCTTCCTGAACAAATCCTTGTAGAAAGAGAAGGGTTTGCTTTTTTTGTGTCCATCGAATATGAAAACCTTCCTGATTTCTGTCAAAGGTGTCAAGTTATTGGCCATGCTGTGCATCAATGCAGGAAACAAGTTAAAAAAACCTGAGGTTGAAGTTACAACAAAACCTGTCCAGAAAAAAACAAAACAGGCAGACAAACCCATAAAGGGTAGGGAAATTAATGATTTGGTTATAAATCTGGACATTGACAAAGGGGCTCAAGAAAATGTGCAGAACATGGAGAGGCTAACCATCTCACAAGAGTCAGGGGGAAATTTAGATACTCATTCACATGAGGATCTTCTGGACACAAGAGTGGAGAACTCAATCCATGAGGAGGAAGAGGATGAATCTTCCACTCATAACATAATTGTGCAAGAAACAGCTGATATGAATCAAGTTGTAGCCAATGACATTCGCATAGTTGGTAGATTATGGGCACATGATGAGGCAACTGAAGAAGTGGAAGTGGAAGAGGAGTTCACACCAGTTCTGAGTAAATCTCAAAAGAGAAAGTTGAGAAAGAGGGAACAATCTGAAAAAGTGTATTATACCCGAAAGGGTGGCTATTTAACTAATCCTAAATGAGAATTCTGTTCTGGAACTGCAGAGGAATAGGTAATTTGAAAACCAGATTAACTCTAAAAAATCTATGTAAGTCTTACAATCCTGATTTAGTCTTCATAGCTGAGCCAATGGTTGCCCCTGAGGTGATTAAATCCAATTTTTGGTCTACTCTTAATCTCAAGCCTTTTGTTGTGAATAATAGAGGTTCTCATATTCCCTCTATTTGGGGATTTTGTAATTCTGGTTTGGATCCTTCCATTATAACAATCTCTAATCAACACATCTCTATCTCTTTATCTGTGGACAACAAGAATATGAATGTTTGTGTGGTTTATGCTCACACTAATCATGTTAATAGAAGGTCTTTTTGGTTGGACATTCAAGTGGACTTATTAGCTAATCAAGGGCCATGGTGCTGTATTGGTGATTTCAATGCCATTTTGGGTGCTGATGAATGCAGAAGTGCAACCCTGCCCTCTAGAACTTCAACATATGAGTTTCTTGCCTTCACCAACAGTTCTTCCTTGATCAAGGTCCCAACCTTGGGAGCTCAGTTTACTTGGACTAACAAAAGAAGAGGTAATGCTTTAATTGAGAAGAAGCTTAATAGATCTCTCTGTAATGAGGACTGGTTAAATCTTTGGTCTCAAGTGTCCTGCTGCACTCTGCCTAGAATAGCTTCTGACCATCATCCCATATTGTTGGCTGCAAAGCACAGATTGAAAAAGGCTGATTAAGGACTCTTGGCAAACTGAGATCATAGGTTGTCCTATGTTCATTCTGAGTCAAAAACTTAAAAGGCTTAAGAAGGAGCTCAAGCATTGGAACTACAATGTATTTGACAATATTCATAATATGGTGAAGATGGCTACAACTAATTTGGATTCTATCCAAAAAAACATCAATGAGATGGGAGCTGATGAAGCTCTTCTGGATCAGGAAGCTTTTGCTCAATCTGAGCTTCTTAGAGCCCTTTCTGTGGAAGAGGTTTTTTGGAAAGAAAAGGCCAGGATCAACTGGCACATTGATGGTGATAGGAACACATCATTTTTTCAAAAGACCACCTCAATTAGACAAAAGACAAAAACTCTCTCTATGTTAAGGGTGGGTGATACAACTATAACTGAGCAACAGGACATAGCTGATCATGTTCTGCAATACTACACCAATCTTTTTGACTCCTCCAACTTAGCCTTTCCTAATGAGCTAATTACAAAAGTCATCCCTGTGTTAGTTTCTGATGAAGATAACAACCACTTAACTCAGATGTCTTCTAGTGAAGAGATAAAGCAGGCTGTCTTTGCTATGAGTAGTGATAGCTCTCCTAGCCCTGATGGTTTTGGTGGCAGTTTTTACTAGCATTGTTGGGACATTGTGAGCATTGATGTGTGCAACTCAGTCAAGCAGTTTTTCTCCCAAGGCTGGCTGCTTTCTAACATCAATGCAAATTCGGTTGTTTTGATTCCTAAAACAAAAGGAGCTGAGAAAATTGAAGACTTTAGACCAATTGCAATGGCCAACTTCCAATTCAAGATAATAACCAAGGTTTTAGCAGACAGGTTAGCTAGCATTGCCCCAAAAATCATCTCAACTCAACAAAGAGGTTTCATTCATGACGGAAGAATCCAAGACTGCATCTGCCTTGCTTCAGAGGCTATCAATCTCTTGGACTACAAGACTTTTGGGGGAAACATTGCAATCAAGCTTGATATTAAGAAAGCTTTTGATACTCTTGATTGGAATTTTCTGATAGACACTCTTAAAGCATTTCGCTTTAGCATCCATTTCTGCAATTGGATCAATGTTATCCTCCATTATGCTAGACTCTCCATCAATGTTAATGGCTCCAATGTGGGGTTTTTTAAGTGCAGCAGAGGTGTTAGGCAAGGTGATCCACTATCCCTTCTTCTTTTTTGCATTGCTGAGGATGTTCTTAGCAGAGGCATAACTCAACTTATCAGGGAAAACAAAATAAGTACCATTGATGGACCTTGTAACTTAAAAACTCCTAGCCATGTTCTATATGCATATGACATCCTTATTTTATGCAAAGGGTTAAAGAAGGACCTTCACTGCCTCAAAAACCTCATTCAGGATTACTCTCAAGCCTCTGGACAGCAGATAAATTTAGGCAAGTGCAAATTCTACACATCTAAGGCCTCTCCTAGAAAATTGGCTGATATAACATCCTACTTGGGTTTTTCTGCTGGGTGTTTGCCCTTTAACTATCTTGGTGTCCCTCTCTTTATTGGCAAACCAAGAAGAATCCACCTTCAACCTATTGCTGACAGAATTCTCAACAAATTGTCTACCTGGAAAGGGGCTTGCTTATCCATTATGGGAAGAGTGGAGCTGGTGAAGTCCATAATTCAAAGTATGCTAGTGTATAACTTCCACATCTACAAATGGCCTCACCAATTGTTGAATCAAATTGATAAAGGCACAAGGAATTTTGTTTGGTCTGGGGACATAGGCAAGAAAAAACTTGTAACAGTGGCTTGGGCTAAAGTTTGTACCAACACAAAAGTAGGAGGGCTTGGTATTCAATCAGTTAAGATAATGAACAGGGCTTCCTTGACAAAATTGGCATGGGATATGAGGACTACAGATCATGAATGGGCTGATTTCTATAGGAAAAGGTTTGGCTGCAACTCTACCCCTACTTCAAGGTACTTCAAATCTTCAATTTGGCCTGGAATTAGAGACAACTGGGAGGTTTGCAACTTAAACTCAATCTGGATTGTTGGTTCTGGTGCTAACATCAACTTCTGGAAGGATAATTGGCTTGGTCAACCCATAGTTGATCAGCTAAACATCCCTCATGAACTTCACAGAGATCTTCATGCTATTGTGGCTGATTTCACGAATGGTTATAAATGGAATATTCCTACTACTCTGGCTAACTACTGCCCTGAGATCACTGATCAAATAGGTAGAGTTAGTAGAGCAGGATCCAAGGACAGATTGATGTGGAAAAATGCTGATAATGGCTCTCTAACTCTAAAGGAGGCCCATCATGCTATATCTAATCATCCAGTACACATGAACTGGTGCAAGCTAATCTGGTCCAGGGCAATCCCTCCTTCAAAATCCTTCATTACTTGGAGGATAATGCACCATAAGATGCATACTGATGATAATTTAATGACACGTGGTTGTGCAATGGCTTCAATTTGCAACCTGTGCCACAAAAGTTGGGAAGATACTAACCACATCTTCATAACTTGTCCTATTGCTATTGCTATCTGGAATTGGCTCAGCAACATGTTCCTCATTAGCATCAATACCTCATCCATTCATAACCTGCTGTTAAGCTGCTCTGGCAATGCAAACTCTCAGGTAAAGGAGGTCATGATTGCTTGTGTTATTCACACTCTAAGCACAATCTGGTTTTGCAGAAACCAGGCCAGATTTGAGGATGTTAAAATTCCTATAGCTTCAGCAATTGCCAGGATTGTTAGAGACACAACAATGTCTGGAAACTCATCCTCTGCTTATGCCACTCCTACTTTAAATGATCTCATAATCCTTAAGAGGCTCTCAATTGATATACACACCAACAAAGCGCCAAGAATCACAGAAGTAATCTGGTCTCCCCCCCCCCCACTTGGCTGGATCAAAGTCAATACAGACGGAGCTGCCCACGGGTCTCTAGGTCACTCGGGTGGAGGAGGGATTTTCAGGAATCACAATGGCTTGTTTTTGGCTGGATTTGCTAACTACTTGGGCATCCAAAACGCCCTCTATGCCGAATTACACTTAGCAATCAAGGCTGTTAATTTAGCATTCAAGAATGGTTGGGTTAGGCTTTGGCTTGAATGCGATTACATGCTTCTTCTTGACATCTTCAATGGCAAATCAAAGCCTCCTTGGAAACTAACTAATGAATGGTTCAAGTGCAATCAGAAAATTCAGTTGTTGGACTTTAAAATCACACATATTTATCGTGAGGGTAATTCTTGTGCCGATAAATTGGCTTCGTTTGGCTTAGAATCCAAAAGAAACACATTATGGGACTCATTGCCTAATTTCATTAAGCATGATTGTAATAGGAATCGGTTAGGAATGCCCAACTACCATTTTAGAAATGTTTGAAATTCGGTTATTGACTTTCTATAAATAAATTGGGAGGACTCTTCCCTCTTTTGCTTAAAAAAAAAGTATCATGACCGTGTCAAACAGGCCCGTGGCCAAACATTTTTCCCTTTGGTTTCTCTCACTTGATTTTTCAAATTTTGATTTTGATCTATTTTGCTCACTTGTTCTTTATATGGGTTGTGTTTTTGTAATGCAGCTGTGCTTTTTATTTTGTTGTATTTTTATGATAAAAATTTGGGGAAATTAATTGATCATGTAAAATGAGAAGTTCTAAACAAGTGAATGCTATAATGTAAAATGAGAAGTTCTAAACAAGTGAATGCTATAATAAAGTAACGGCAAATTAAATTATTATAACATACAATATTGGTTAATGGGGTTGCTAACTTTGTAAAAAATAATATTATATTAAAAACTCCAACCCATTATCAACTTTATAAGAAATTAATATTATATTAAAAACTTCAATCCTATTGATTTTGACTATTATAATAAGGGGCAAAAAATTAACAAACTCTAGAGTCTCATTACCAAGTTCCTCAAAATGGCCAATATTATCTCCTAAAAAGTAACTACAATAGTTTGATGGTTAATTTAAGAGGTGACCTGATATAACTTTCAGTCAAGGTGTACCTATGATATAATTTTAAGTGTACATTACAATTGTTCATAAACTCCATTACTTCACAAATATATTGCAATTAACAATTAATATACTTTTGATTATATTGACATAGTGAGCTGCTAAGATAATTAAATCTTATCTACACACATCTTATAAATGATTATCAATCTTGTCTTTCGAGTAACAGATAAAAATGAAACAACCACTAAACATTTTCTTAAAATTTTCAAATTTAAAATATATATAAGAAATATCGCATGATATTAACTTAGAACCATTGATGTAAAAACTGGATCGTACCGGCCGGTTCAACCGGAAAATTGATGAACTGGTCTCCTAACTGATATGGTACAGATGTTGAATCGGCCAACTATCAAAACCAGTCAAAACCGGTCAAAACTGGTGAACCGGTCGGTATTTCACTAAACCGACCGGTTTATACATAATGTTTTTTTTTTGAAAAAAAACATAAAAACCCATTACAATATGACCCATATTTCCAACTTTTATTCAACACTTCAAGACACATAAGACATACTTAAATTACACATTTTGGTTCCTTACCTTCGTGTGTAATCTCAGTGACATTTGTGTAATTTTGGAGTTCTATCTGAAGATAGGATTTGGTGCAAAAATATAATATTGATATGAGACAACTTTGACTCCTTGGTGTTAAATGTTAAAACTGTAAATTTATTTGTTTTGTAGAGTGAGTTATGAACTTCTGTAATTTATTTATATTTTGCGGTTGTTAAGTTATACTTTTGATTGATATATGTTTTGTAATTTAGACTTTGAATTTGTTAAAGACTTAAAGTTGTTTGTTTATGTGAATTTTGAGTAGATTATAAATATGAATTATAAATTTGAGTATCTATCTATTTAGAATTTTTTTTGTTATAAGTTTATATATATATATAAATATATATAAATATAAGTTGGTATGTCCGGTTTAACCGACATGCGGTTTAATTACTGAACCACTGATTGAATCGCTATACCACTATACGAGTACCCCTAACTGATTTGATAACCGGTATGGTTTTAACAACATTGATTAGAACTATATTTGAATAAATCACATACACAATGAGCAATTACTTAACACACTATATAAAATTTACAGAAATTTATACATAGCATTATAATAATATGCTTATTGCTTTAAACTTCATCACCAAAATGAAAGAACTTCAAGTGTGATGGTGAAGTAGATAGAGTGATGGGGATCACCTGTCCTATTTTTTGTGTCCTATTGTGTTTTCATTCAATTGAAAATTATTACCTACTTAAAAAGAAAAAAATATAAAAACAAAACATAATTTTTTTTATTTTAATTGGTGGAATTTGATTAGTTTAGAACATAATAACATGAACATTTGGGGATAGAGGATTGATTGGTAGATAGAATAGTACAACATTGCCTAATACATTAACACATATATCTACACACATATGTATTTGGTCATATAATACGATAGATATATATATGTGTGTGTGTGAGAGTAATCACGCTGAAGCTGCATAGGGAATGGGAAGAGATTTGGGATGAATTATAACATTATTGAAAGGCCTTGGAGGAGATCTAAGCAGCCCTGGGATTGGTCCGGGTGAATAGCCGGGAACCGGAGGTGGCGGTGAGTGGTGGCGCGGTGGAGAGTGTGGAGGAGATCTTTTTAAGAGTCCTGGATAATAGCTAGTAGGAAGAGGTGGATGTATATGTCTTCCCTCTGAACCTGCACCCTTCATAAACCACCACCTGCTCCATTTCTCTGCTTAACCAATATATATATATATATACACACACACAATACGACACGTTAGATCGATATAGATTGACGCAAATCATGTTCGTCGTGCTGCCCCTCCTATATATATCATCTATTAAATTGATCACTATGTACCCAAAAAGTTTTAATTTACACACACTAACGCATGCATGCTACACCTAAGAAAAGATACTCATGTTGAGTTTTGATCATATATTGAAGAAGATGGAAGCAAGATTTAATTTCAACATCTCACAATCGAATGTAAAGATCTTTACCAGTGGAACTAATAAATTAAATAATACCTTCGCATAAATCAAAGTTTGTTAATTAACCAAGCTTTTCACCAAAATAAATGAAAAGAAAATTACCCAACGTCAAAAGACTTCTAGCTTCTGTGGCAGCTGGAGCAAACAAAAAGACATGGAGAGAGAGAGAAAATAAAAAGACATGGAGAGTCTTCATCTTCTTCTTCTGCTAATTGAGTTGATTATACATGATGTTCCTCTTACTAACATACATAAATATATATAGGGCAAGTATATATAATTATATATGGAAGTAGTTGATGGGTCTAAATCAAATACCAGCAGAAGGATCCACTCCCATTTGCTGCCTATTTTTGTATTAGACAAAACTTAATACTATATTTCAAACATTATTAATTAAATAAATCTTAGATGTTCTACTAAGCAAGATGTGTGTGTTACATATCCTAGATACCCACTATTTAGTTAAAGTATCAGCTAAAAGTTTCTTGTAGATCAAATACTAGTTCAAAATATATTTTTTAAATAAGCTATTTAAATAGTTTATAGTGAAATTAAACAATTTTTTTTACGCAAAAACAAAACTGAAATTACATAAATAATCTCTCCAATTTTTACACATACAAAATCACATAATTTTTATACATACATTATACTAATTACTTATGTATAAAAAATAAGTGTGATTTTTAAATAAAAAAATAGTGATAAATGTAATTAAGTTAGCCAAATATAGTATATTGTGAAAACAAGGATAAATAGTATATGAGTCAATACATTTTTATTATTTTTTGTTAAATATAATATAGTATAAGAGTGATTTAAACAATATCTTCTTAGAATTATTGATGCATCTTATATGAACATCAAAAATGAAAATGTTTTGAATTAGTCTTCATGATATATCATTTCTCATGCAGGATAGTGAGCATAATGTATGTATAAAAATCAGGGGTTTTCGTAGGTGTAAAAAATGGAGATAGTTTGTTAAATTTTACTAAAACTCATGTGGTGTCAGTGTAATTTACTCTAGTTTATAAGGATAAAGGATAAAATGATGTATAATTGTGGAGTCAGACTCCTCTCTGTCACTAGAGAAGCCATTGTACAGATAAGATTATGATTATCATTCGCAATTTGGGTCATGCCCATAGGGCTCGTCCGCCTGCATGTTTTGAGCGGACATGACATAAAAAATGTATTCATTCGCCCTAAAATGTCTGCTCAATATGTCCTTTTCGCCCACAGGTATTTCAAGCGGTCGGACAAGACGACCCATGGACATAAATGAATATACTACAATAAGAAATTTGATGTGTCAAGTATGACCAGAGTAATTCATGTTATCACCACTTGAGTATAATATAGCAATTTTCCAAAATATAATATCTTCACAATTAAGTACATGTGCGGTTTATGCAAAACAATGTGTTATATTTTGTGTTTTGAATCTTATAGTCATACTGTGTATCCATGTAATTTCAAGTATGATAATATCAATATTGTAATGTTTCAGAAGTGAAATAAAAATAAGAGACAATATATAATATCTTACAATGTTCCATTTATTAAATTATTTTTAATTTAGGGCGACCTTCAAGTCCATCTATCTATGTTTAAGGTCCACAAGACATGATATTTGTTGTGAAATGTAGAGGATATCTAGTCATCTTGTATCTAGTTTTCTTCACAAACATAAGTTATATTTTTTTAAACATAAATTATATTAAAAGGAGCAGAAGTATGTTTTTATGTTTATACGTGAACCAAGAAGCAGGTAGCAAAGTAACAATCACATTGCTAGCAAACAAAATAACCAAGAACTCATACCTAAACATATATGTAAACAAGCAAGTTACGTTCTCTCCTATTTGGCTAACTAACCTTTAACTAATCTAAATTAATGAATAAGGTCGTACCCAAAAGGAAAACAAAAGGTAATCATCAGGTTCTCAAAATTATCGAGCAAGACATATTAGTTCTTAAGTCACTAAAATTCCTGTGTATCATGTGGCAGGTTCTTGTTAACAGCTTGAGGTATTTCTTGACTCGGCCTTCAACTGAGGAAGCTAGTTTTTGAGTGGCATCTATTACAGGTTACAACCAAGTGCAGGAAAATCCGTCCTTTTGGATTATAAACAAGAAGCATGCATGTGTTACTTTTATTTCTTTCATTTGGAGGGCAAATTCAAAATATAGTTAACCAAAACCTGGATTGCATTCAATCATATAATTTAGTATACTGGATACCATTGTAAAGTGGGCATTGTCTATTTTTTAACATTATTTCCAAGTTAAATATTTTTCAAGTTCAGTGGCTTCAACAACATACAGTAAAATATCATGCACCACAATTTAAAAATATATATTTTTAGTAAGGTATTGAGAAATCTGTTGGAATAACAGGAGTGAATTGTTAAAAAGCATTGGCCAAGCTTTAGAGAATGATGTCACTGGACGCTTCTTTATAGAACAGTTGTCTCCACCTCTCTTTATAATAGATAGAAACATTGAACAGGAAGAGCAAACACAAAGAGAGAATTAGTAGTGAGTTGCGAATAGTTTGAGAGTGGAATATTGTATGAATAAGAACTGAACTTTTTAATATAGGATGACATGACTCCTAATCTGCTTTGGCAATTAAGGCCACTTTCGCCATCATCTTATATGAACATCAAAAATGAAAATGTTTTGAATTAGTCTTCATGATATATCATTTCTCATGCAGGATAGTGAGCATAATGTATGTATAAAAATCAGGGGTTTTCGTAGGTGTAAAAAATGGAGATAGTTTGTTAAATTTTACTAAAACTCATGTGGTGTCAGTGTAATTTACTCTAGTTTATAAGGATAAAGGATAAAATGATGTATAATTGTGGAGTCAGACTCCTCTCTGTCACTAGAGAAGCCATTGTACAGATAAGATTATGATTATCATTCGCAATTTGGGTCATGCCCATAGGGCTCGTCCGCCTGCATGTTTTGAGCGGACATGACATAAAAAATGTATTCATTCGCCCTAAAATGTCTGCTCAATATGTCCTTTTCGCCCACAGGTATTTCAAGCGGTCGGACAAGACGACCCATGGACATAAATGAATATACTACAATAAGAAATTTGATGTGTCAAGTATGACCAGAGTAATTCATGTTATCACCACTTGAGTATAATATAGCAATTTTCCAAAATATAATATCTTCACAATTAAGTACATGTGCGGTTTATGCAAAACAATGTGTTATATTTTGTGTTTTGAATCTTATAGTCATACTGTGTATCCATGTAATTTCAAGTATGATAATATCAATATTGTAATGTTTCAGAAGTGAAATAAAAATAAGAGACAATATATAATATCTTACAATGTTCCATTTATTAAATTATTTTTAATTTAGGGCGACCTTCAAGTCCATCTATCTATGTTTAAGGTCCACAAGACATGATATTTGTTGTGAAATGTAGAGGATATCTAGTCATCTTGTATCTAGTTTTCTTCACAAACATAAGTTATATTTTTTTAAACATAAATTATATTAAAAGGAGCAGAAGTATGTTTTTATGTTTATACGTGAACCAAGAAGCAGGTAGCAAAGTAACAATCACATTGCTAGCAAACAAAATAACCAAGAACTCATACCTAAACATATATGTAAACAAGCAAGTTACGTTCTCTCCTATTTGGCTAACTAACCTTTAACTAATCTAAATTAATGAATAAGGTCGTACCCAAAAGGAAAACAAAAGGTAATCATCAGGTTCTCAAAATTATCGAGCAAGACATATTAGTTCTTAAGTCACTAAAATTCCTGTGTATCATGTGGCAGGTTCTTGTTAACAGCTTGAGGTATTTCTTGACTCGGCCTTCAACTGAGGAAGCTAGTTTTTGAGTGGCATCTATTACAGGTTACAACCAAGTGCAGGAAAATCCGTCCTTTTGGATTATAAACAAGAAGCATGCATGTGTTACTTTTATTTCTTTCATTTGGAGGGCAAATTCAAAATATAGTTAACCAAAACCTGGATTGCATTCAATCATATAATTTAGTATACTGGATACCATTGTAAAGTGGGCATTGTCTATTTTTTAACATTATTTCCAAGTTAAATATTTTTCAAGTTCAGTGGCTTCAACAACATACAGTAAAATATCATGCACCACAATTTAAAAATATATATTTTTAGTAAGGTATTGAGAAATCTGTTGGAATAACAGGAGTGAATTGTTAAAAAGCATTGGCCAAGCTTTAGAGAATGATGTCACTGGACGCTTCTTTATAGAACAGTTGTCTCCACCTCTCTTTATAATAGATAGAAACATTGAACAGGAAGAGCAAACACAAAGAGAGAATTAGTAGTGAGTTGCGAATAGTTTGAGAGTGGAATATTGTATGAATAAGAACTGAACTTTTTAATATAGGATGACATGACTCCTAATCTGCTTTGGCAATTAAGGCCACTTTCGCCATATTAAAGAGATTTGAAAGTGCTTAGAGTTGGAAAGGCTCATAGAATTAATGCCTTAAAGAGATCAACTTAGTTTGCAACTCAACCTGAAAAAGACTCATAGAACTAATGCCTTAAAGATATTAACTTAGTTTGCAACTCAACCTAACACCAATATCATTTCCACATACAATAAAATCCATTCATGTTCCAAGTAGGGATCATAATTGGAATGCATTGAATCATAAGGGGAGCATGCAGGAAATAAAACAAGGTGGCATGAGCCCCATTGGTGTGTTACCAAATCACAATGAGGTAATATTTCAGACTAGGTCTCCTAGAGGTTTTTATTCGCTAGCGCTAATATTTGTACATTTATTTTTGACAACTTTGCTATTCACATTACAATAAAGTATTTCGGTTAATAAAAAGCAAAATTGTGACCAAGTTGTTGGAAGTTGATATTCAATTTTATTATTATTTGTCGTATCTTGAGCTGAGTGTTACGGTCAACTAAATCCTGCAATAGCTACCTAGTCGGTGGTCATGAAGGCCTCAGGATTGTGGTGCCTAACCACTGCATACTGTTTTAACTGTTTGTATTTGGCACAGTTTTAAATCAAATTAGACTTGGACTCTGCTTTCTTCTATCTCAATTGTGTGCTGATGAGCCTTTTTGTTTATATTTTTCTGCTACTATTTAGACTCGTGATGCTTTCTTGCTGTGGTAATGCTTTTACTACCCCTTTGAATGAATTTTTACTTATAAAAAAAACTTGCATCAACGACTCAAAATATCTAGCTTAGAGTTGAAGGTTCTTATTATTATACACATTATCATATGTTTTCCTTCTTTGATTTATATTCCATCACTTATAAGTACTTAATGTTATTTAGAATATACAGTTTCTAAGGTCAAAGAAATCAAGCTAACTGACTCAGCATGATATACTAAACAGCTTGCAAACTATCCGATCATTGCATCACTATTATTAGCAATCGAGCGCTATTATTAAGGAGTAGATGAAATATTTTGGTTAACCATTTATGATATAAAAGGGAGAATAAATGGAATGTGGCAACATCATAGAGAAACATAGTTTCAGAAGTGGAAAAGGAATAGGAGAAATTGTATCATCAAAAGACAAGAAAAGCATCTTTGCTTTAGTTAACTTTAGAGAAAATTGAAAATCTGACTTGAGCTATTCTAGACTCTAGGTTGAGCGTTGTTTATAATCAGCTCAACATGCTATCCTGATTTGAACTCAACTCTCACCTGAAGGATCAAATTGAGGAACATTTCCCAATTTTTCTATGTTGTATTTACATAGTGATCCTATGCTCTAAAAATGATCCATTTATGTAACACTTAAAAGTTGACAATGAGTTGAATACCATTCACTAGTTTTCTACTTTATACTTGTGCAATGTTCTTCCTGACATGGCAGCAACAAGTGCTGCTCTAAAGTTAGGATCCTTGGTCAAGGAGTTTGCCATCTGTTCCACCAAAGTCTGTGCCACTTCGGGGTTTGTATTTAGATTTTTAGACTCGTTGCTGGACATTTTAGATTTTGGTGCAGAAGAGTTAGGAGAGGCTGAATTTAAGGTCACACAGCGGCTAGAGCCTGATGTTGCCTCCATTTTAGAAGAAGGGTGAGGATGATTGTGTTCTCCTTCATAAGTTGCAACTAGAATGGATTGATCTTCCACACTTCTCTGCACCTGAATAACAAAGCAAACAACAAAAACAACTTAGCTTGTGGAACAGTTAGTTAGATCGGATTCGACAGACATGTTAGCATACAACATATGAGATATTAATTCTATAAAACATTCAACATTTTGAGTCAACCAAAAAGGACGGAACCAAAGATAATAAAATAGAACATCATGTTTGATCGCATTCCAGAGTCTCACAAGTCAGAATTACCTTTTTTTTTACTGGGCAGCTTGGAGCAAAAGAGCATTTGAAGTATGCTCTTGGAGAAGGGTTATCCCTAGTCACCTTTTGTCCATATTTCCTCCACTGATATCCATCTTTCACAATCTAGAAACATATAAAATGAAAAGTTAGTCAAACAATTAATTACTAGTTATGAACTATGATTCTATCTATGCCCTACATAATTGTTGTAAAGAATCTTACAAGGCTTCTATCAGATCCTTCTGTCCTAACATAAACTCTAGAAATTTTTGCCTTGGTGATCTCTTCTTCTCTTTGTTTCTTGCATGATCCCTCATTAGTTGAACTGCTCTCAGAGTTACCATTATTTACTCCCATTGCATTACTAATGTTATTGTTGCTGCTCTCAGACTTTCTTCTCTTGGATGATGAGTTGTGCTGATCCTTATCAGGATTATTCCTCATATAATCCACCAAGTTGCTTCTCAAAGTGTTGTAGCTCTCACACATCTCCGTCAGCATTTCAGTCAGCTTCTTGTTTTCTGCACTCACCCTCTTAAGCTCCTCCACCAAGGCACTAGTGGGCTGAAATAGCAATACATATATACACCTTTAATAACAAATCAACATGGCTTATATATATATATATATATATATATATATATGTAGTATTAATAGCGGATTAATTAAAAATAAAATGCTAATAGTATTTCTTAACCAAAAGAAAGAATACTACTTAAAGGAAAAGCATGCAAGGTTCCAAACCGCAATTGTGTTTAAAAAGAGTTAACACAACTAACCTCTTCTTTTGCAGAAGACATCCTCATACCCAATGAGAAAAAATTGCTTTCCACCTCCTTTTTCTGAAATCAATAAACCAGAAAGAATCAGTCTCAAACATTATTGTGAGGTAAGCTAGCTTTCACAAACTGCTTCCACGCAAGATGTTATATATATAGTTGATACTTACAAGAACTTTTTCATGAAATCTTGGGGGATTAATGTTGAGATCCAATGAAGTGTTAACCGGTGATGAAAAATCCATTCGTTGCAAAAGAAATTCAAACAAGTGATATATAACTTTGAAGGTGATAATAAGTTAATGAAACTCTAGTGAAAAAAAAGCTTTTGTTGAAAGCTAGCTAGCTTATATAGAGGAAGGTGAAAAACATAAAAAGGATTGTGAAGTTTGTAATGAAGGAAGTGAAAGAAGTATATATATATATATAGAAGCATTTGGTGAAGAGAAGAAGTTGAAGAAGGAAAGTGGGTGGAAAGAGAGTGA
This sequence comes from Lupinus angustifolius, assembly GCF_001865875.1. NCBI lineage: Eukaryota > Viridiplantae > Streptophyta > Magnoliopsida > Fabales > Fabaceae > Lupinus > Lupinus angustifolius. The sequence continues at coordinate 44,016 of NC_032018.1, forward strand.
AGACATGAATGACAATATATCCAACCATATCCATATATATTACTTGTTTATAGAACAGGCATGACCAAAGAATTCAGGTCCCCCTTTTATTATATTTACTGTTATTATTATATTTCAATTTCAGCACACGTTTTACAAACAACTACTTGCATTAGACAAGACATGACAAGAATAACGCGTTTTCATCTCTTTTTCCACTAACACTTTCTATTTATTTTCTGTATTTCAAAAATATAACAACTATCGCGTCACTTTACATGTAAATTGAAGAGTTTATTTAAGTTATGAAATCTTTCACTTTGATACGAGTTTTGCTCAATTGGACTTGTTTCTCTTATTTAAAAATCACTTTTTTTTGCAAGGAGACTAATATCAAAACAATGTTGGTATAAAAGTTTTTATATAATAATAACTATATATATATATATATATAAATTATTATTGATGTATTGACCTATAAATTTTCTTTAGAAATGAAAGAAGCCAAAGGACACCGAATGTCCTAATGTAGTTAAATTTTATTATTTTCCTAAGATATTTTCTATTTTTTTTTACATTTAATAGGAGTTGATATAAATGATTTATTTGATTTTTGTCATGACCACTTAAGTTTCATTAAGGAGCATTTCCACATGATAGAATCTCCTCAAGGAATATATAGTTTTCATGAGATTGATCTTGAGCTGCCATCCATGTTAGAATACTTTCATTTAAGAGAATATTTTAGGTGTAAAAAGTCTCAAATCTATTATCTTTAGCTGTGCAGATTTCTTGACAAATGAAGTTTGTAGATATAAAAGTGGAACTAGAAGATACAAATAAATTGATTTATTAGAAGAAACAATTGCTAATCTCTAATGTTGAAATAATAAAATTAACTTAATTAATCAAAGAAAAAATTATTATGTTTTAAAATAATAAATGAAGATTCATTTTAGTAAATTTGTAATTATTGTATGGCAAGAATTATAGGCAAAAAGAGAGATAAGAAGCAGAGCAAAATTTGGTAGTGTGGTTGATAATTGGCATTGGTAATATTAAAAGAATATAGTAGTTGAAGTAGGACATGTGGGTGAATTCGTGGGAGAGTGGAATTCAATTTTCTAAGTCAAGCCCACCTTAAAAAATCTTCATTTCTATACTTTGTCTGCTTCTTACCATGTCCTATATTATATTGGCATAATATTTGAGAGTTTAGTTGTAGTGCCTAAATTAAATTATATATATGTGATACTAAAAAATTTAAGGGTCCAAATTTTTAAATTTTTAAAGATTAAATAAATTAATAAGATATAATTTTATATATTTGCTCAGTACGTCTATTATCGGAGATGAGTCAATCTCTATTATATCTGCAAGTTATGGATATCTATCCTATTATTTTAATAGTATAATATTTATATATTTTGTGTAAAAAAATTAGGGATGACTAATATATTATCTATTATTCATTTGTATTACTTTTTTGAAAAAACAATAATAAATAAATACGAATGATGAAGTGAATGTATAAATCTCTTAGGAAAAGATACATTTTTTCTCTTATTTTACTTGTTTGACAATTTTACTATACTCGCTTCCCCTATAGCATGTATTACCTAGATGACATATTTAGAAAGAAAGAAACATTCTAATATATGATTATTAAATGGGACAAAGGAACATATATGCTCATGAAAAGTAAATATGCAACCCCTCTAAAATTATGCAAATAACATCTCTATTTTTCACTTTGACTCCATAATCATTCAAAGATACTAATATTAAACTCAAAAGTGATAGGTATTTAGAAATTATTTTATTTTATTTGCAGATAAGAGTTTCGGTTGTAGAGTAATCGGGTTGGAGAAAATTTGAAGTTAGTGACGATGTGACTTAGGGTTAATTATCCCGTGAAAATATTAATAAAGAATAAAAATAGGATATAGAAGTTCTATGTTGACCCGGAGTCATCTTAATTTGTCGTGGTATTGCTTTGTTTATTACTGGAGGTAGTGGGGCCCTTGTTTCTTTATTGTCACGGGTACTATTTACTACGTCAAACATTTTCCACGTTGCATGTATTATTAAACTAGCATATCTACTTTCTCTTATCACTTTCCTTATAACTTCATTCTTTCCTCTACGCTCTTCCATACAACTATATATCGTTCAAAAGTGCTCATATAATTTGACAAATTTATCTTATTTTAGAATGATATTATTTTATATCATGTAATTCACATTTATACATGGTGGGTTTATTCAAGCGTGAAGTCCCACATTGGATATGTAGGGAGGAGTGAAAGGGTTTTTAAGAAGGAAAGACTCATGGAACTAATGCCTTAAGGTTTTGGTTCAAGACGTGGTGTCTCACTTGTAACTCTTCACTCTTCCCATACCCATGTAACAATGGAACTCCCCAGTGGTTGGAGGCTCCCCGGTAGCAGTCTGGTCCAACAAGTGGTATCAGAGCCGATGGTTCGGCTGGGACATGGTGGACTCAAGGGGGAGCGGACCGGTAGCAGTCTGGTCCAACAATACATTAAACAAACGTAAATAACATAAACCAAAAAGAAATTTAGGTAAGCTGATCATCTATGCAAATATATAGAAACTAAAACAACTAAGTAACTAAAAAAGGGTATAAAAACTAAGTTCAAATCTATACTTTATTATAAATTTTGTACAATGTGATTTTCTAACAAAAAAGGGTATAAAAACTAAAAATTACATTAGTTTGGACCCAAAAAATGGAACCACATAAGATTATATTGCATCTCAGATTTGGGAAGGAGATAGATTGATATCTAACAAAACACTAAGTAGAAAGATTTAAGTTGATACATAATTTTGAAAAGTAGAGACTCTGAATAAATTAGTCAAAGCACCCATTCCCCACCCATATATATTCAGCTAATTGGTCAATCCATTGAATTGATCCTAGAAAAAGAGAAACCCCAACTTTCCTTACGTCATATTCACATTCATGAACGGGTTTATTTTTCTCTCCTTTGTCCACATCCATTTAATTACAGCACCTAATTTTGGACAATTAATCCTTGGATTCAAATCGTATGGGTCTCACTTCTTAAAACATGTCTGAAATAATAATAATAAAGTATTGCGTTGATTCAAACACAAGGTTCACCACGGCAGCACCAAACAGTTCTCTACACCCAATTACTGTTCTTTTCATCTAAGCAAGTAACTAAACTCCCTCACAATATGCACAAATGCACAAATACCTTAACTATTATCCTACAATTTCTTAATTTATGGTGAGAGGCCTGATCATAACGGTAAGATTTTGATTCCTTCACTTAGAAAAAGATTATGTAAATATATTAAATATTAGATAAAGAATTTATAGCAATTTAGAGTTTAGAGTATGGGATGGAAGTGGTAGAGCACTGCCCTACTTGACATTGGTGGGGTCATATAGTTGGTTTGTTTGGTTATATTTCAAACCCAAAAAAGGAGTTGATTGGTTTCCACAAGCAGTGAGCTTTTTCATTTTCAACTTAGAACAAAAACAACAAGAGAAAAGCATTGCACATATTTGACTTGGTAAAGACTTTGGAGATTCTTTTGTTAGCTTGTGTCGGCCATTTATTACTCCTATGAAAACATCAATATTCCTTACACATTGATTTTGCAAAATTATTTACACTTATATTTATCTTGTATATAACTAGCAGTATTCACTCCATATTACATTCTATTTGCCTTCATCATCTCTTCTTTCCTTTGTTTCTATTATGTGTTGAGAAGAGGTCGCCATCATTAATATATTTCCCATCTCCTAAAGCTTAAAGGTTGTTTATGATCAATATTATCTACTTGCTCTTAATTCTCTTGCTAATTAATTAAACTAGTTTTAATATAAAATAAATATTAATATAGATGCTTCTAATTAAATAATTACTATAAACATAAAAAATATTTTCTATATTTTGAGTACAAAAAATGTATAGATGACTCCAAACTAATTGGAAAAGTTTGTAATTCTATTCATACTATTTCTAAGTCATGTAATTGATATTTAATTGAAAATCATGTTGCGAAACTTATTTATTCCATTTAAAAGTTGAATAATGTTAATTGATCATCTCCGCTTATAAATTTTTTGTTACAACAATTTAAATTATCTTTTTATTTTTCACTTATTTTTCGTCTTTTATATGTCAAGTAACAAGTAAATTGTGACTAGTTTGTTATAAAAACAATATTTTTGTTAGAAGTTTAAGCAAATATTAAGTAGTATTTTTCATTTTTACCCTTATTTTGTACATCAATTTTGTCTAATACATAGATTTCCATTATGAGCTGATAAATAGATTTTTATCTAATAATTGACGATTGGAGTATTCCAATTTAGCATGAAAAGAGAGAGGGAGGGAGAGAGAGAGGGAGAGAGAGAGAGAGAGAGATAGAAGGCTTGGAGTAGTTCCCCAAACTTATCTTCTTCAACTACTCTGCTTTACTCACTCACACAAGCGGTGGCCAAGTAGTTTCATAAGGTATACATATTCCCTTTTATTTTTTTAATTATTATAATGGTTGTTCAATTTTTATTCATTTCACTCTTGTTATACCTGAAACCAGCAACGCAAATGTTTTATACTTTATACATGTCTTTTACTTTTATTCCAAATAATTTCCGTGCTCTATGTTTTCAAATAGAATTAAAAGTTCAATTTATTTGAATGCATATATTTTACTGATTGCAGTACCGTTGTAGATCCACTTTGTTTATGTAAGGAATGAATGAATTTCAGTAATTTTCATGAAGAATTTCAGTCATTTTCGTTAAGAATTTCAGTAATGGTTTGATGATAGGTAGTGTAAATGACCTGATTTTGGTATTTTTGTATGTGCTTTGTTGTTGAAGTGTGTAATGTTTTTACTTTGTTACCTTGTTGATGGGAGAATTGATATTAGTGTGTTATCTTTCATCCAGCAATGGTAAATCCAATAGCAGTGGCAATTGTGGTGATTGTCCTAAGGTTGGCTTATAAGGCCTTAAAGCCTCCTCCTCCTAAAACATGTGGATCAGTTGGTGGTCCTCCACTCACTTCACCAAGAGTGAAACTCAGTGATGGTAGGCATTTGGCTTACCGAGAATTCGGTGTTCCAAAGCTAGAAGCTAAGTACAAGATCATTGTCATTCATGGATTTCACTCTTCCAAAGACATCAATTTGCCACTCTCTCAAGTATTAACTTCCTCTTCTTTTATTTATTTACTTAATTACACTCTTTGCAATGCTTGCACTTCTTATTTACTCTGCATTCTTACTGCTGCTTCATCTCTAAGTTAGGAATCTTAGTACATATACAAATGTTATTTATGATTTGGTATGCATAGGGTAGCTGTACAATAAATATTGAATCTATGTCACATGATAAATTTGGTGGATTATACAGGAATTTGTTGAAGATCTTGGGATATATTTCCTGTTTTTTGACAGAGCAGGGTATGGTGAAAGTGATCCACATCCATCACGTTCAGTGAAGAGTGAAGCATATGACATACAAGAACTAGCTGATAAAGTGCAAATTGGTCACAAATTTTATGTTATTGGCATATCATTGGGAGCTTATGCTGTTTGGAGCTGTCTAAAATACATTCCACAAAGGCATGTCAATTGCTGACTGACTTGTACCTTCACTTTGCTTTTCATATTTTCAATTAGGATTCCTGTTATTGGCAGGTTATGTGGAGCAGCCTTGGTGGTTCCATTTGTAAGTTATTGGTGGCCTTCTTTTCCTGCTAATATATCAAGAGAGGCCCTTCAGATGCTACCTAAGCCAGACCAATGGACATTTCGAGTTGCACATTACGCCTCTTGGTTATTCTATTGGTGGATGACTCAAAAATGGTTCCCTTCGTTAACTTTTGGAAATACTGAAACCTTATCTGCTGATGATTTAGAGATCATAAAGAGCTTTCCACAAGGACTAAATACTGCTCAGGTACCTATGTATATGTGTGTGTTTGTGTGTGTCATTGTGAGTATATTTGACATTCATATTTAGTCTAGAGAAAAACAATTAAGATTGCATATGAACGAAACTTTTGTTTTGACAGCTCTTTGAAACTGAAATATCTCAAAGCCAAAGGATTTATATGCATAGATTCATTATGCAGACTGTATTATGTGATGTGGCAGCAACATGTCGTGATTGTTGACTGCAATTAAACCACAATTTAAAACCCTGATTCTAACTGAGTTAACCATACTTGGTGTTGCATTACTTTGGTGTATGCCTGGTTACCCCTTAGGGGTTTTGTAGAGTCCACAATGTAATATGTAACAATATGATCTCACTACAGTAAAATAAAGCATTCTGCTTTTGGTACTAATGATTTGTCCATGTTTGGGAACATATAGGAGAAGATAACTCAGCAAGGTGAACATGAATCATTACACAGAGACATAGTGAGTGGTTTTGGTGAGTGGGAATTTAGCCCAACTGACATATTAAATCCATTCCCTAACAAGGAAGGTTCTGTCCACATTTGGCAAGGGTATGAAGATAGGATCATTCCCTATACACTCAACCGTTTTATATCACACAAACTACCTTGGATTCATTATCACGAGCTTTCTGATGGAGGACATATGTTTATCTTCAAGAAAAAGCATTTGGAATCTATTATTACAGAACTTCTACTCTCATAAGATTAAGCTGTATTATGTGGACAATGGAAATCAAACCATTGAACTATTTATATTCTCGTCTATGTCAATGTGGAGAATTGCCTATATATTGTGAACTCTATATTTAAAGAGAGTTATACTACAACAATATTATTTTGCTTTGTGGGGAACAGGAATATAATAAAGTTAATCAGTTTTACATCATCAATGTAATTAATATTTGTTAAATACTTACGTAGAAACTTAATCAATCATCAAATATCCTATATATTCTAACTTGGATACTTATTTGGATATTGAAGTTTGCAAGGTACATTTGTTCCAACAATTTAGATAATTATTTTATTCCAGAATCTTTTTGGTGGCAAGGCAAGAGGTTGAGCAACTCCTTAGTGATCATAAGGTTCCAGTCAAAAGTTCATATACTGATATCAGACTATCATAATAGATGTGCACACAACTTCAAGGAATATTCTTAATATATTTATAGGCATAAACTCGGAAACTATGATGTCATTGTGGGAACAATGGTGATCTCAAAAACATTCATGATAATACTTGATGGAGTTATATGTAATTTACAACACTTGTATAGTGAACCCATACAAAAATGAAAAAACATGGATCGCAGTGCCATTATTTTATATATAAATAGCAATACAGAAACAAATGATACACTAAGCATGAATACAGAAAATCTTAATCTATGTCAAGGATTACAAAATAACGAGTATATAATAATAATAAATAAATAAAATAAATATATGGGGGAAATACACTAAACATAGATCCAGTAAATCTGAATCATCTTTTGTATGACAAACGGGCTTTCAAATCCATACAAGCTTTTCCAGTATCCTGCTTAACTGCCAATATGAATGGTGAGAGATTGAAGATATAATAAAAGACAACGTTCAATATATAAATATATACAGTAGTAGTAGCACATAGCAAATGAATCAAAATTGCAAAATAATATTTAAGAAGCAAATATGAAATGTTATACATCTTCACAAACAAATTGCCCATAAAATAAAATGAATTAAAAATGAACCAACCCATGACTCTTTCGTTCCAGATTTAAACATGCAGCAATCAAAATTAAATATAAAAAAGCAAAAGGAATGAGATTTTAGGTTGAAAATAGTAAAATGTAAAAATGAAAAGCGAAAAAAAGAGAAAAATGAAGAATGGATGGGGGCAGCCCGCGTGGCCATCACAGACCCTACAAATAAGAAGGGGCTCTGACCGCGGGCAGTCATCATCACAGGTTCCGACGGCGGAGCAATCTAGAACCATAAATGAGAGAGCCGCCGGCAAGAAGAGAAGGGAGGCTCAGACATATAAATGGAAGAAGCGCCGCCGCGGCTTCACTGCTCAGATAAGATCAAGTAGTGTTAATAATTAGTGTTAGGGTTTGTGCTCTCTTTATATACCCATTAGCCTAACCCTTCCCTCATTCCCCAAAATACCCTTACTATCCCAACAACCACATTACAATATAAACAAACTAAAGGGACATTTTCACTTCCCCCAATTTCCACAGATTCAAATAAATATTTGCAAACAACTTCATAATTTTTTATATATAACTCAAACACCAACTTATCTCACAAATAAATTTTGTAACAACATCAGAACTATTTCATGATTTTATCTTTTTAAGATACGGTCGATATTGGGATTTTTATGTTTAGAAATACAGTACTTTTTGTCGTATCTTTTGAAACATTTAAAAACATTTTTTTTCCTTTTTCTAACTAGAAAAATAAGAAATTAGGATAAAATAATAAAGGTCCATTTTAGGGATAATTTAGAAAAAGACAATTAAAGGAAGCCTAGTATGTTTTCGTGTTATTAACAAGAGTATTCATTCCTAAGAAACTAATCATTTTAGGGTGTGTAACTATTCTTTTCAACAATTATTGTTCATAAGAATTGAACATTTGATCTTTTAGTTATTATAAATCTAGCAATATCTTACAATACTAGATCAACATTTCATAAGTAGTATATTGATTTGAGATAGTTAATTACATCTGATTGTATATAAATATTAACAATATTTTTATTATGAAGTGGAAACCATGCATTTTTAATTTAATAATGTGGTTTGGTTGCTTTTTCAATTGGAAATCCACTTGTATAGTATTTTGAGGATTTTTAAAACTCAATTTATTAATTTCATGTATTCACTAATACAAGAATTTGGTCCCTGAAAGTTATTTTTATTCTTAAATTAGGTTGACGGAAAAGTTGATAACTACTATGACAAGGGGATAAACGAGGTACAACTTTTTTGTAATATAATAGTACAGTGTTCCTTATTTTTTTTAGCAGATCAAATAAAGTACACTCTAATGCATAACAAATCTCTGAAAAAATAGAACTAAACATTCATGTCAAGGCTAAAGAAGAATAAAATTAAAGCAAATAGGAAAGCAATGTGCACATAAGTCCTAAATCATCTTACAAGCTATAATGCACTAAAACTTGTTCTCTTCATCATCAAACCAGGCAATTAAGGTAAGTTCCTTAATTAATTAGGAGAGTTAATTTAAGTGGTCCAATTAATCTATAAGCCCTTGATCAGAAATATGAAGTGGACTAAAAATATCATCCCCAAAGTAAATGTCTGGAATTTTGCTGATTAGTTTTTTCATAGATTTCCTACCAATAGCACACTGATCGGAGAAGCAGAAAGATATATACAAATTTGATGATACTACTTTCAGGTACACAAAAAGTATCATATTTTGTAACATATATAATTTACATTAGAAGGTACTTTTGGTGCTCGTCCTTTGAACTTGAATTTATAATTTTGATTTTTCTATCATTCTATGTTCGGATAGACAAAGAATACCAATTATAGTGCGATTATTATGTTACGTGCTCTCCTTTTTATGCTAAACAAGAAGTGGTGTATGGTGGAAATTAGAAAAGAAAACGAATTACAAACATATGTATGGTAAATAAGCAAACATATAGTTGATCTTCTTTTCCCTTTATTCTGCCATATGTCAAGTTACAAAAAGCATGGATCAACATGTTGAATCCAGTGACCCATGTTTGCTACTGTAGCAAGGGTTCTGAAAATCAAAACGTATGTAATTTGGGTTTGTTAATTTGGACTAGTAATTATGATTACGACTTTATGTTTTCATTCTGTTTTGAAGGATTTGAACAAGATGCATGAATATAATTCACTGCTTTTTTACAAAACAAAATAAAAACGCGAGTCATAATTATAATCATCCTTGCAGGAAATAATAGTAAAATGAAAACAAACATATGTATTTATTTAGGTAGTATTGAAAATAAAGTAATTAACAAGTAGAATGGATCCTTAATCTTTGTGAGCTTGGTTTACGTCCATCAGCAATAAGCGCATCACGGGCAGTGATAATGGATGTATGTGGAGGAAACACAGCATCAAACGTAGTATAGTCTACCCAATCCTTCAGCAGCTTCTCTTTACCCCACTTTTTTGGTATCTTAACCTTTCCCATTACCTCTTCCCTGTGCCTTTTAAGCCTCTCTCTCCCTGATTCCTCTACCCTTCTTGTCTCACCCGATGTGTGGATTGATGCATTTATACCCTTATCACTGTTTTCTATAGTAGTTGGAGACTTGCATGCTTGCTGTGTGATATTCATCATGATGAGGTTGTTGTTTGGTTCAAGGGAAAGTGAAGAATGATTTTGGGAAGTGGGTTCTCTAGTATAATTCATCATGTTAGGCATGTTTGATGGAAGAGGTATTATATTGGTGCTTAGATTAATTGTTGATGCTATGGCTATGGAGAAGCTAAATATTAAAGAGGAGAAGGAGCATTGAGTGGGGGTTTAGAGTGCACGTCATTACATGGTTTTTGTATGGCATGTGAGCTTCTACGTCTCACATTTGGTTACAATAAACGTATCGTGTGGTTTAGTTCTAATATACGTAGCCAAAATAATAAACAAGACATTTTATGTTCTTTAAGTAAAGAGCGGTTAATTTGTTACCTTAGGGTTTTTGTGAGGTGGACATGCATGCAATATGGAACGCGTGGAAAGTTTGTAGCATTTCGATTTTAATGGAGTTGGGTTGATGGAAAAAGATGTGGACATGGACGAAGCAATTCAGCCATTAAGATACTTCTTATTAAGGGGACTTTGGCATAGTTGAACATGGATCTTCTATCCTAAAGGCACTTTCATTTCCTTATCCAATAAGATTACATCAAATAATATAAAATATATATTTTTTAATTTTTATTTCTCAATGATATCTTTTAATTAATCTAGGACACCAAAATGGTCGGCACATCTTCATTCCATATAATTCATGTATCATATACATACAAATATATGGCTTTGGAATGGGAAAAGATCATCTCAAATAAAGAAGACAAATGATGACTTTTACACATATACATACTGATAAAAATATTATCCCATTTTTTTTAAGGATAAATCTATCAAATCATATTACTCATTTCCTCTTAATTTGTGTGTAATAACTCCTTTGGAACTTGATAAAAATGACTTGTCATTTCAAACATGCACCATGCATTGCCGTTTCCAACATGGATGCACATTTCTGTAGCATTTTGAGGCAAACGGTGTCATTCTTTTCACATATTACTCTCACACGTATCACCCAACTAATGTATGACTTCCCATAACATGATTCATGTTAATGAATAATTTTTAGTTTTTAAAATTTTGGGTATGCAAGTGTTTAAATTTTCGAACGTACAATTACTATATCATAATGATTTTCACATGGGATGTGGCCTTGCCTAGTTGTCTTTTTGATGGTATGATTTTTGGAAATGTTATATTAATTTTTTGATTCTTGTTATTTTAAGCTACTTTAGAAAAATTTAATGCAGGTACAAGTACGTAATGGTGTTTAGACTTTAGAGTTTAGAAATCCATATTCCCTCTATCTCATCTCCTTTCTTTCACAATCAATGTTTTTCAAATGCAATGTGGATTTTGATATTCATGGGACATTAAGTTTTGGCATTTGGATAATGATTGTTTCAGTCTAGCAAGTGTATCATGAGATTTCACTAGCACAGACAGCAGGTATTTTCCTCTGCACACTTCTCTTCAGTATTTATAATTTTATATATGAGAATTGAAGGGGGCTTCTAATCACACCAAGTCTAGCAGAACTTAAAGTCGGTTCAATTACATATAAATATAGAAACGGTACAGGGCTTAGGAGGTCAATTTATGGGACTAATATAGCTAGGGCATGTGTTGAGTCCAAAATGGATTGTCTCGAAGGGCAAACTATTTTGATTGACAAGGTAGTTGATGAATGATGCCCTATAATTACTCACTAGCACATCCAATAGACCGATACTACAACATTTCATTTCACGGATGAAAAGGAATAGAAAAAATTGGAGCAATTACACTACCCGTTCCATTTCATTAAATCCCTTTTCCAACACCACTTCTCAATAACAACTATATTTTGTTACATCCACGATACCTTTTTTTCTAGTAGTTCCATCTGACCTTGAAGGCAATGATTAGTAAAACCTTTTCAAAAATTTCATTCAAACAACCTTATAACATCATTCATCAATCCAATACATAAAAGGGCAAAGAAGAGTACGGGGTTGAGGTAAACATGTGTAGCTAATTGTCAACCAAAAACCAAGAACATGAAATAACAGGCAACAAAAATTCATACAAAACTGTAGCAAGATTAAGATTACTTGTCCAGCAAATAAAAGAGAGACCACAGTTTCAGTGATTTGAAATGAAAAATAATCCCTCAAAAGACACGGTAGGATTTCCCCATGGTACTCTTCAAATACAAACACCTGACCTGAAATCAGCAAATAATTCCTCATTAGACCATTGGAATACCAAATAAACAAAAATTAACACAGCACTTCATATAAATTAATCCTATAAAAAAGTTGGGTACTGCAACATAGGCAGACAGGCATATTCAACAAAAAGGCAATGCAAAATACAACAGCATTTAACACAACTATTTATAAACAGAATGCAAGAAATTAGTACTGAGTAATTCAATACATTCACATGTAATATGGTTTTTTTATATAAGCTGAGTGCTAAATCTAACATCGTGAGAGGACATATGGTAAAAGAAATTATTGATAGCAGATAAGTGTTTAGGAGTATAATACTCACATTCTGCCAGTTCTTTTTCAACAAGGATACTAGGAAGTTAACACTGAGTTGTACGTTTTGGAAGATTTGCTTCTCCTCCATACTGACATTGCCGACAGCAACTCCCATGCATAGCACCTTCTTAAGCTGAAACTTCACCATAGCCTTTGTCTCATTCACTTTTGACTCCAGAGATTCTTGGTGAGAAACAAGTGTGGGGAACTTTCCTGAAATATAACTAATGGCATAAATACATAGTTGAAAACAGATATATGAGAGAAAATTGAATTAAAAAGAACAGTGGAAGTAGTACATGCCTGCCTTGTTGAGACCAGGGCCCAAGAGACGTGGGATCTGCTTAATGACAGCTTCAGAAGCTAAAAAGGCATGGTATTTCTTAGCAAGCTTCTTCACCAACTTCTTATTCTTGTTCAGCTTCTTCAACGCTTCAACATCCATGTAGTCTAATCCTATCTTCTCTGCCTGCATATTAGTGCAATACAAAGTTAGCAAAACTTCAATGAATAATTATTTAACAACTCTTGTAAATAATAATAATAATAATAATAATAATAATAATAATAATAATAATAATAATAATAATAATAATAATAATAATAATAATAATAATAATAATAATAATAATAATAATAATAATAATAATAATAATAATAATAATAATAATAATAATAATAATAATAATAATAATAATAATAATAATAATAATAATAATAATAATAATACCTCTTCAACATGTTGAGCATCACCAAGCATACAAATCTTCATCTTTGGACGAGGAATATGAGGTAACTTAACAGAACCGCTGAAACGCTTATCCTTTTGAGGATCGTAGTTTTTGAGACCAATTTGGAGTTCAATAGTTTCAACAAACTTACGATTATTCTCCTTGGAATCAGTAACGATTCCAGAGATAGCTTCTCTAACAGCATCACTCGAAAGCTTACTGCAATAACAATAACAACGAAAATAATAGGTTGAGATTAAGATGAAATAAGAGAATGAAAATGAAAAAAAATGTTGAAGAGGAATATAAATATAAAAACGAACCTCATAGTTGGAGAAGAAGCAGCAATAGAAGGGAGGTAGGGTTTGTTTGAAAGAGGCATAAGAAGAATGAATGAATATATATAAAAGGGATCTTTGCCCAAACTCTCCATTGGGCCGGATCTTATGCTCCAAATATGTTTCCATTGGGCCGGACCTGTCTTACTGTAACACATACACACAAAGGTGAAAGGTTGGTTACATTGCTTGTTCAACGCTCCAAAACTAAGCAACAACTTACTTAGTATTATATAATAAAAAATGAGTTAATGATACTCACGTTGTACCACATTTTTATGAAACCCAAAGATCTTTCTGTTAAAACTCCCATTTTCTGATCAAATCAATGTTTCTTAAATGATAAAATCTCAGTGCTTTCGTTTTTTATATTCCAAGTAAAGTCCTTTTTCATTGCCAGCCAGCAAGTCATGACCAAGTTCATCCACTACTCCTATCTATTTTGCTTCATACCCAAGCACCACTCAACAACAACAACACCAATATTTCTGACCATCTCCCTCTTTGTCTGGTTACACCTACGTTTACCAATATTTCTGGTTACCCTTTTCCCAAAATCTATCCTTCATTTCATTGCTTATTGGCCATGGACATAGGGTCCCCAACTAACGTGCGCCATGTTGCACATGTTACCTTTGATAACTTCAATGGTTTCCTGGGTTTGCCTGCTGAATTCGAGCCTGACATGCCCAGAAGGCCTCCCAGTGCTAGGTATGCATGCATGTATCTATTATATTGTTTATGATTACAACACACTTCATCATTTATGTGTTATTCTTTGTATAGGATGACACACTTCATCATTCATGTGTTATTCTTTGTATAGGATAACACACTTTCTTTAGATTTCACTAATCTAACATGTGCTTTTGTTTTATTTTGACATGTAGTGCAACTGTGTTTGGTGTTTCAACCGAATCCATGCAGTTGTCATTTGACTCAAGAGGGAACAGTGTGCCAACAATTCTGTTGCTAATGCAAAGTCGTTTGTATGCTCAAGGGGGGTTGCAGGTTCATCACCTACATTTTTCCTCATTTTTTCTCTCTGTGTTGACTACTTAGGCATTAATCCCTGTGAAACAAGGCAACAACATAGCCATGCTTTATGATTCACTACTCTATGTGGCCTTGTTCCTCTTACAAATGACTAATTTAATGCTCTTGTTTGGTTAAACAATTGAATTTACATATGCAGGCAGAGGGAATTTTCAGAATTAACCCAGACAATAGTCAAGAGGAACATGTTAGGGATCAATTGAATTTGGGATTAGTACCAGATGGCATTGATATACATTGTTTGGCAGGACAAATTAAGGTACAATGGTATAAGATAATTGCCGCAGGTTCCTCTTTTCCAGTACATATTTGTATATGATTGTATATTCAATTGATCTTATTGACCATATTGGAAATTAGTTGTCTCTTTTATGTCTTTATAATGTTGAAAAGCTGAGTAGTTTTGCTTGCAGAAAAAATGCACCTAAAACTGTTCAAAATATTATTATAGATCTATCTAATAATAGAATCAACTGTGCATAGAAATCATTCAACATGTAATAGATTGGATAAAGGAACTTGCCAATTGAAAATGGTTATAAGTCTAGTACATGAGACAAATGGACACGACTTTGGAAGGTATTTGACTGAGCAGTAACACATAGTAACATAGCATATCCAGATTGTTCTAATAGATAGGACATACAACATAAATGTATTGCTATGCAATATTTGGTGTATATACTATCTGATAAGCTGAGTGCTCATAAATCGAGTAGTTACTTCAGTGGTACTATTTGGGGGTGAAAAGTTGGAGGCAGATGTCTTATGATCCTGTCATCGGAAAAAAAAGATGTCTTATGATCCTGTGGTACTATTTATTTGTCATGAACTGTATTCTAACAATGCATTTACACCTTTGAAATGATTTTCAGTTAAAAACGCATAGATCTATTTTTTTAATTGCTAACATTTTTGCTGAATACTATTCTGTGACTGCTGCTTACGGTCTATTTTTTGTTTGTGATATTGTTTTAGCATGGAGATGTGTAATGCGTTATATACTATATACGATATGACAATTTAGTTTGATATTCTTGTACTTTTAAAGGCTTGGTTTAGGGAACTTCCTACAGGCGTTCTGGATCCATTGTCACAAGAGCAGGTGATGCAATGCCAGACCGAAGAGGAATGTGCTGAACTAGTGAAGCATCTACCTCACACTGAAGCTGCCCTACTTGACTGGGCCATCAATCTCATGGCTGATGTTGTCGAACACGAACATCTGAATAAGATGAGTGCACGCAACATTGCCATGGTTTTTGCACCAAACATGACTCATGTGAGTTCCATTTGTTAGAAAGCATTGTACCACTCATACTTCAACATATCAGATGTTACAATGCTTTTTAAATATTATTCATCTACGTGTCCTGATCAACATATGTCCTATACAGATCTCATATATGTATGCCTGTTTCCTAGGTTTAGTTTGGACTTTTGAAATTCCAACTACTAGTATATTATGTTTTATGAAAAGATTTATGCATATTTACTCTTAAATGTATGGTTTCCTATATATGTATCATATCTGAATCTCTGTCTACTATAGCAATTTCGTGCTTCATTAAAATGCAAATTGGCATCTAGGAAATCAAAGGGCATATCAATGTGCAAGGCTTCTACCTAATGAGATTGGGAAGGGTTGATGTACGCAACCTTATCCTCACGAGCGGAGAGGCTATTTCAGGATTTAAACCTATGACCTATTGGCCACTAAGCATCAATCTAGGAAATCAAATTAAAATAAATATTCTCTAATAAAGCATTTTCTGAACTCTTTCTCTGATATAGGTCTTGCTATTTTGACAATACTTTCACCTTTAATGAAGTCATCAACTGTGTTGTGTTTTCCCATAGTAAAGGTACCAAGTCAATGAAAGTATTTATTTGGTCTTTCTATTATTGCAGATGGTAGACCCTCTCTCTGCATTGGTGTATGCAGTTCAAGTGATGAACTTCTTAAGGACACTTATAGCAAGGACACTACAGGAAAGGAAGGATTCTGTGGTAGAATCATCTCCTACATGTTATTTAGAACCTTTGGACGAGAATGCACGCCATAGAATCTTGGAGTCCTGCATGGAAGATACTGCTGCAGAAAACAAACCACTAAAAAAGCCTTCTCCTACTGCAGAAAATGAAGAGGCTCTGGAAAACTTGGATGCTAAGGAAACTGGCTTACATAACTGCCGAATTGAAGGAGAATGTAGCAGTTTGATAAGCTCTTCAGACAATCCAGTTTGCGACAGAGATTTGTATTGTGAGTTTCCACCCAAAGGAAACATGAGGAAAAGTAAGACTGTTCAATCAACTAGTTCAAATGCCCGAAAAGGGCCTAAAAAAACAAGAAATCATCAACCTGTTGAGAAAAAGGGAATTAGGACTTTAGATTCAGAAGAAGCCTGGAGGTGAAAAGTGCAGAGGAGTATAAATTGATTATCTGAAATTGTGACAATGGTAGTAAGTTTGTTTACTGAAGTGGTTCCTGTATGCATGTTTTTCTTTATATGATTTGAAGAAAGTCACTGACCTCACTAACAATGAATTCTAATTTCCTGTGTGTTTCCTTGTCTTCATAATTATGAGAGAGCAATAATTATTTGCAATCATATAGCCATGCTTGCTGATTCTTGAATACATAAGCAGTCACTTTATTTCATTGCCACAAAGGTCGACCAATTTGATGAGCAGCGCGTAGATCAATTAGCGTATTTTTGTTTGACTGTCTCTCCCAACAAACATCATTACTAGGAATCTAACCCTTATGTAGCTAGCAGGCACCACTAAACTAATGCCTTGGTGGTTTGATCTTTGAGTATTGATCATACACTTGTTTTAAATACTTAATAAGGAAGGAAGAGTGAGTCCATACTAGCAGGAACCTAAGAACATAGTACAAGTTTAAAAGTTATTGGCAGCAATATTTGTCACTACAAGTAGCGGCCAAAAGTGTTGTTGGGAAAACTGTTTAGCAAGAAAATCTATTAGCCATGGCAGCATTTCACATTTACTATTAATGGAGAGGATCCTTGGTCATTTCTCAGGTCCGGGGTAACATATGATTAATGTTCCTTCCAATATGTTGCATTAGCCTTTCACCTTTTTGTATGCAATTCAAAACACCACACAAAATCCCTGTTCAACACCACTATCATATGTACAATTGTACATGATATAGGTGAAGGAAGGTTTTATATATATTACGGCAAGGAGGATGCTTCTTTTGATTTCTCATTCATCAATTTGCATTCAATTTACAAATGCTTAAATCCTTTTATTCCTATATATCATAAGACTGGGAAAAAAAACGTGTGGGCTGAGAGTATATCTATCATTCATCATTTTTAATTTTTTCAAATAAATTAATACAAATGAACGAAGATAATATATTAATTTTATATAAATCTTTTATCTAATGATATATAAATATTTCACTTATATTATAAATTAATATAGTCTCTCAACCATCTTAAACTTAAAGTAGGTCAAATCTTTATAATTATGTATATTATAAATAAACATAGTCTCTCGACTATCCATCTCACCTACCAACACTCTAAATAAAAAAATAAATTATAACACACAAATCTAAATTTAGAATTAAAATGAAGTTTGTTTAACTCTAAAAGAATTATTTTTGACAAAATCATTTTTGAAATTTTGGTACTTTCTTATCTTGAGTGAAAATTAAAAATTAATCTTCTTCATTTTATTGCATAGTTGCTTTCAACAAATATTAGTTGTAGGAAATTTAGCATTAACTTTGGTTTAATTTTGCCTAATATATAATTTATTTCTTTAATGTGCAAGTTAGTTGAAGAGAGAGGCATGAATTTTACCTAATATAAAATTAACACATAGTCACTATTGAATTTATTGAAATAATGAAAAGTTAGAAATGAAAGTAGAGAAAGAAAAGAGAGAGGCATCGTCCACAACTCCACATAGTAATAAAGATTTAGAAGAAATATAAAAGTTTTGTTATATCCAAATATCCCATTCCCAAACTTGCAACAATTTCAAAACTGTTTTCTCAACATTTCATCACTCACACGTCACTCCGTGTACAGAGGATTCAGATTGATGAGCATGAATTTAGGGTTTTCTCCTTCACTTCAATCTGTATGTCTTTCTTCTCCTTCATTTCTAAACTTCTCTTCTTTCATTTCTAAACTTCTCTTCTTTCATTTCACCACACCTCTTAATTTATCCCTATTTTCAATTCCCTCTATCTCATTCAATAATTCATCACAAACTTGCTTACTGTTTTGATCATAATCCGATTATCAAATAATATCTGCATAATCATAAGAGAAATCTTAAAATTATACATATTTTCACCTAATTCGCCCAAAAATAGCTCCAGGATTGTGATCATATTTTTGCAAAACAACTTCAGCCGTACAATTATGCTTATTTGGCAGAATTAATCTCAACCAACCACACAGTTAGGCATGACAAGCGTATAGCTTATTTGGTGTAATTATAGTTTTTTGGCTCAGTCAAAATGTTTGTAAAATGGTTTGATGAACAAATTAAAGGGAGATCGTAGCTTTTGAAAGCTAGCATATGAAAAGCTACTTCAAATTAATTTTCCGAAAACCGTAAGCTGTTCCAATAATTCAAATTTAAGTTTTTCCTTTTAATTTTTCAACAATGACAGTTTTTATCCCATCCCAATATATAATATTGCATGTCTTTTTAAGTCAATTAACAAATTTCAACTAGTTGCAAAACTAGTTTTGTCAAACAGCTCTAATTCAATCAGTTAGCTATGTAACTACGAGTTTTCATCTATAATCTCACAGCTTTCAACTACCTTTGGAACTATAAACTATAATCTCACAGCTACTTGCCAAACAACTTTGATTCAACAAGCTATCTGCACACTTATAAGCTTTCATCTACAGTCTCACAGTTTTTAGCTAGCTTCATACCTATAAACTACAATCTCATAACTATAAACTACTTAAGCCAAACAGAACTAGTTTTTAGGAATAGGCAATCAACTTCCATTAATTGCTGACTGATAATTTAAATCTTAACCAGGTGTTGAACCTATAATCAAATTGGAAGTCATGTCGAGGCCAATGTTGCTTGTTTTTTTGCTGATTATACTTATCATCACCTCACAGTTTGAGTGGAAGCAGCAACTTATTGCTGATGTTGATTCCAATCCTAGCGTATCTCAAAAGCAGCAACACATTTCAAAGGGTGAAGATACTGTCAAGGAGAAGGTCCTAAGTTTTTCCATCCTTTATTTTGTTTGATTTATGCATACATCTCTTCCATTTGATATTATTAGTACCTTCGTTTTTTATTTAGTATCTCCTTTGCGTGGTATTGTTATTCAGTTGTTGACCTACATTATGATTTAAACTGTTGCAGCAAGCATCCATTTTGTTCATAATTATAATCCAATAAAGAAGTTTTCTCAGAATGTAGGGTAAGCAAGATGGTTACAAGTTTCTAGACTAGTTGGCCTAGGTACTATAGTGTTTTAGATGCTTGTGCATTTGCTTGCGAGGGTAAGGTTGCGTACATCTATCATGGTCATGCCACTTTCCTCGTTGTTGATTTTCAGATGTTTTCTTCGTTATT
This sequence comes from Lupinus angustifolius, assembly GCF_001865875.1. Classification (NCBI taxonomy): domain Eukaryota; kingdom Viridiplantae; phylum Streptophyta; class Magnoliopsida; order Fabales; family Fabaceae; genus Lupinus; species Lupinus angustifolius. The sequence goes on from NC_032018.1 coordinate 64,553, forward strand.
TGTTGGAGGCGGTGAAGGGGAGTTTGATATTCACTTCTAAAAAATAGTTTTATGTACTCTTGATACCATCCTCCATATAGCAGGAAAAAATGAGCTACACCCCTCAATTCTGAAAACATGGGTCCTGGCCTTACTCTTTGAATTTCTTGGGGTTCAGCTAAGTGATTGGGGTGTAGTTGTTTTGTTGGAACTTGGAAGCTTTACATTCCGTAGTTTAGAAGCAATAAAGCAGATCATGCTTGGGTTTTAACTTGATTGATTGCTTCCTTAAAAAATGAATGTAAAATGGGAAGGAGTGGCAATTAGTTTTAACTTTTAAATTGCAAATTGTTATTGGATCCTTTGTTGCTCTTCTTTTGCATATTGCATTTTTGTTATGTAAGAATTCACCAGGATTACTCATGTTCTTCTATTCTATGTAATCATTCCTAAGTAAAACAAAGTCATCTTAACAGAATGCCTTTATGCGTGTTTTATACTGTATGCCATTTGTGCAAGGTTCCACACTCCCAAGCTTATCATTGCAATTGAAAGGTTTACATGCGTATACTTTTTATATGTATCACTGATTCAGTGGTAAAATTCAAATAAGTTGAGCAGACAATCTTCTGATAACATGGGTTTGGTATATTAGTCTCTGACATCAATCTTTCATACTTTGAGGGAATTTTGGCTGTATATGACTATATGCCATGTAAAAAATTGCCTTACTGGAGGAAGGTTGGTACATTTATGGGCTTAATTTGCATTTCTGATTTTCAAAACTTACGCACATATAGAAAATTTAGATATATTAGTGGTTAATGGAGCATCACATTTAATGGGCCATTGAAACCAACTGTTGTTTGTTTCAATGTAGGTAAACCATTATATGATAAGATTATAGTAAGGTCTGCCTGCATTGTCATTTTATTTGTATAGTGAAGTTATCTTTGAATGGATGTTGGTTGGTTGGTGCAGATAATTCTGGTGCAAGAGAAGAATATTCAAAGACTGAATGAGCTTGTGCGACATCTTCAGGAACAACTGCAGCAGTGTAGAGGAAGCAATGAAACTAGAAATGGCACTGTAATAAACCATGTGGCTGAGCGGATTCTTGAGCTTGAGCAACAGCAAATTTTAGAGGATTAAGTAAATGTTGCAAGGATGTTACTGTAATTCTTCTTTATGTTCTCTTGTTGTAGAGTTGTTCCTTATTAGTTAATAGGGAAGGTTGTAAAAGATTTGCTCTCAAAAGGAGACTTATTTATTCAGTTTATTCTCAGCAAAACAAAATAAAACAAAAATGGATGGAGATGAGTTATTCCATATGTTAGAATAAAGAAAAAGAGGAGTGTGTATAAAAGTGGATAACCATGATGCATTTTATTCTGTCTTAGTATGGGGTTCTTCATTTCTAAACTTTTACACTATCCATCACAACTCATTTTCTTAATTTGCAACAGTCTTTGACTGCCTTATGACCTGACCTGACCTGACCGAACCGATGTTTAGTTTTTTAGGATGAAAATGAAGATCATGTAGGTTAGGTCGCTGCCTTTTCTATTATAATAATATATATATTGCTGCCACATTCCACATTCCACATTCCCCCCAAGATCATTATATTTTAAGTATTTTCATATCTACTACTACTTCCTTCATTCTATTTTATAACCATTGTGAGGAATGCTGTTTTTTATATTGCCCAAAGAACTATGTTTTATATTATCAGTTACTTTCATGTGTAGGTCGTTATGACAGTACAAAGTCTCTGAATTTTTTTACTATTAAGGTATTATTACTTAGGGAGTTATGGTTTTGTGTGTCTATTTATCATTGATTTGATAAATGCATTGAAATTTTAATTCAAAACCATTTAACAATGATTATAGAACGACAAAAAAAGAATGAACATACTAATTAAAAGAGTTTTTTCCATTACAATATGGAGAATTTAGTCAAGTAGCGCAATTTCTTACTACTGATTAATTTTATGAAATGCAATTCTTAATTGTAATGCAAAACCATAAGCAATTATTATATAATTTTTAGTTCAAGATATTAGGTACTAATTAAGAAATATGGGGATATTTTGGGAGCGGAGATTAGAGGAGAACCTCATTCCATCCACTCAACTGTGGAGACTATTTTTTGGCATTCTATAATTAATTAAACAAATAAACAATGGACAAACGGTGAGCGTTTACGGTGTTGTCAGATAATACGGAAACATAATTCTATAAAGTGCAACTTTATTTGGTATAATAAGTAATAACCATTCATCTTGAATAAAAATTTGATCTATGCCGATGGTTATAAAATTGATAAAAAATCAGTTTTGAATAATTGCTAAAAGCCCCTGGTTGAGGTTTTACTCTGCTACTCCATCAACCAATTAGGTTTCATCGAAATTATAGGACTTGGCCACCAGCTTTAAGAGATTTTATAACCTTTTTATTAATTTGAACCTACAAATAAAAAATCTCACATTTTCTTCCACATCCACCCTTTTCATTTTCCAATCGGTGGGGGCGATGAAATATATGATTATGGGACTCAAGCATGAGTGTTGGTGCCTACTGTCTAGTGGTCCTAAATCTTGTTATACTCTTTCACACTCTGTTTGGGTTACTGGTGGATCCGGGTACAAGAGGGAAGTGCTAGGATTATGAAATATGACAATTCAACCTATGCCAACAACTTTCTAAACTACAGAAAATGCCAAGGTAGCCTATAACTATGAACACCTGCCTTCATCAATTTTGCATAAGGATATTTAAAAACAAAATATGTTTTTCAACAACCAAGACCAAGTCCTTTCCCATTAGGTGGTAAATATAATACATTTTTCATTTACATTAATTTATTAATAGGACTACAAAAAGCCTTGTTTAGATTCATAAAGTTTCGTAATCAAGTACTCAAACAACAAAGCTGAATACTTGGAAAAGAACTACAGTAACCTGATATATTCTTCTGATCTCTAAGATACAACTGAGGAAATAATACTAGAGTTTTAGATTAATTGTATGTTCTGATGATAAATACTGAAGTTTTGTTTATTTCAGAATAAATTACTTGCACCTGTTATAATTACTTGAACAATGTATAGGAACACTTAAAACCAGAGCTAGAAATGGACAAGCTTCTTGCACCACTAGTGCTTGTTTTGCATTCTATATAGAAAATGATTGAGAGATCTGATATAGCTATTAATTCAAAACATGACCCCAACCATATACAACAATTTCGGCTAGTTGTTACATTCAGCAGAGCATAGAACAGCTTTATTCAGTCAATGATCCAAGACTATCATCCAAATAAATTGTAATTCACTCTCTCTCTCGTCATCAATTCAGTTGGTGGATAAGCCCAAAAAAGTTCCCAAAAAATGTATAAGATGTGAAAATTATATACAGGCATAGAATAATAAATAAGCAAGAATTGAAACCTAATGTGAAGTGCATAAAAAGGATAAATTATTCAAGAATTCAATAATAAGTAAATAGCAAATAAATTGTCCCCTTTTTGAAAGTTAGGGTTCAAAATGGATCGATGAGGTTAACAATTGAATTAAATGAAAATCAATTCCAGACCTGACATTTCTTAGGTCCACCAATGAAATTACCAGAGGTGGCTGTGGAGGAGATTGCAATTGTAACATCCTCGCAGAGTACCTTAAGCAAGAGAGATCTGAATCGCCATGAACCAGAGTGGAATGAAGTAGAAGCAAGGAGTTGTATATCAAATGTAATAGAAGCACGCTGGTTTGTGTCAGTGTTAAGTCCTCGTATAACATATGGGTCAACATATGTCTGTGTGAGAGATAGGGTTACATTTATATTATTCTCTGACTTAGTCTCCGCTCTAAAAGGTGGTAACTGTGAATCAGTGAGGAAGTAGTTTCTGTAGAAGATTGATGAACGCAGTGCCTGATAGGTGAGTGAGATCTTCTTGTTTTGATTAACGGTGAGAAATGAGATATGCCACGTGGCAGATAGTAATTGGGAAGATGTGTTGAAGTCAGATATAGAGAGTGAATTGAGTTGGAAAGAAGGGAAAGAAGGACGAAGAACGAGGAAAGTGATGAGAATGATGATTGCAAATATGATAACAAGACATATCATGGTTCCGACGAAAGCGCGGAAGAAGGATCGAGTAGCGAAGGGACCTTGGTTGTTGTTGTTGTTGTTGTTGTTGTTGTTGTTGTTGTAGTATAGAGGGGCTTGTTGTGGATATGCCACGTAAGGATACTGTTGTTGTCCTCCTCCTCCTCCTCCACCGTTCTGATACTGTTGTTGTCCTCCTCCACCACCGTACGCTGGGGCTGGGTAACCAGTAACGGGAACTGAATGTGTTGGTTGTTGCATATTCTGTAATTGATCAAATTCTCTCACTGTGCGTGTGCGTGTGAGTGTGTGTGATAAAGAATTAAAGAGAGCGAGATAGAGAATAAAAAGGGATTTTCACGCCAACATGGTTTCCTCTATATCAAAAGCCCATACACTACAAACAACTTTTATTTTTTATTATTTTATTTACGTCCAATCTAATTTACCAAAATTGGATCTTAAGCCATGGAGAGTTGGAGACATTCTCCATTCAATTTACTTCTTTCTTATTACCTCACTCTTATTATATCATACATTTTACATATATTTTATATTTTCTATATACATATATTGTGTTTTATATTTTCTTATTCAAACTTTGACTTTTTATTAAATTAAGATCAATTATATGACATATAAATATAATTAATATTATAAATTTATTTTTAAATACATAACATATATAAATATCTATTGAAAATCGTATATATAGAATCTTAGATGTTACATGCATGCATGTAGAATTTTTTTTTCTCCAAAATTCAAAAAAAATCACCTTTTCAAAATAAAAAAGAAGTGTTTCTTAAACAAAATAATAAATCCTTTTGTTAAAAAGTAAGTTTCAACATAAATGAATTAAGTAATTTAAAATATGATTTAAATGAATATATATGGATCTATGGATGACTTTCTATCTATTCATTAAAATCCAAATCTAAATCCATTAATTTCCCATACATACCTATCCCAATTCATTCCCATGTATTAGTGTGGATAATTTTATTTTCATGTATAATTTTTATTTATTTCCTTTATATCGTTCTAGAATTTTTATAATTAATTTTATATAATAAAAAGAGTATTGTAATAACATGTCTCATACTTGGTAGTATCTATACTATCAATAAAGGAAAAACACAAAATAATCACTCATCATGGTGTAATTTGTGTTTTCCTATTTTGACCTTAATATCTTTTTATTTCTACCAAAAAACCATATAATATTATTTTTTTATTTTACCCTTATTATTTTCTTATTTTAAAAGTGTATTTAAAAAATTGAATATTAGACTAATTGAATAAATTTAACCGCAAATTTAGCGCAAAAAATTATATTTGAATTTATAAAATACAAATTATACATTACAAACAATAGGAAAGCGAGTTGACAGGCAGGAGAGTGCATGTCAAGATGCTAGTATAAAAAAAAGTATATATAAGCAACCATAACCCCATAACACAAGCGGGTGATGATACACATAGAAGAGAAATATTAAAAAAATATTTATCTTATTTGTTAAAATATTATTTAATTGTTAATTTCATATAATATTTAATATAATTAAACATTTAATATAGGTACAAATATTTATATGATTTAAGTTGCCAACTAATTTTAAAACAGTTCCATTTGACTAAAGAGTTTGAAAAGGTATATTATTATATTAATATAGATAATCAAGTATTTGATTATATTATGATGTAAATTATATTCTCTATCTATTAAAATTATGACATATGTCTACTATTTTTTTTACTCTTTAGAAATATTTTTGTAGAAAAAAATATTAATGTCATAATTTTAATGGTTAAAATAAATAACTTATATCTTCTAGTATGTGGACATATTTTATTCTCATCAATAAATTATTCCATAAATCTCTTCTTCTTTTTTGTTAAAATAGTTAAGATATCATAATACAGGTTTGCATGTAAATTGGAAAGAAAGGGATATGATATGTATTTTAAAAATGTCTTATTATATAATAGGAGAAGAAGATAAAAGAATTTATTAATAGATTTAGGTCAATTATGTTTACCTCTTATGAAGCGTTAAATGACTTAACTAAAGCTGTATCGTTATATGGTGAAAGGCCGGTCCAATGGGATACAAGCATAATAAATGGTGTTATCTTAAAAATGCCTTATTCTACTACAAACACATCTTTAGCCAGATGAATACTTTAGTGCTAAGATACTGGGAATTACATCAATCACTCATTTCAACTTTTGGATATCACTACATGTTCTCATAATAGAGTGAGACTCCTCTTCTGTATCGAAGAGGAGAATGTGTTTTTTCTTTTAGTTTTAATGATAAAAATGTTTTTAATGATAGATAAAAAAGATACAAATGTAATTATATGTGCTATATTTTTTGTTATTCTATGTATTTTTTTCCCAATACTAGAGAGGAGTCTAATACGTCATAATATAGATAGACTTCAAAAAAAATGAAATGAGTTCCATTGCTGCCCTATTTCTACTTTCGACCTAGTCTCGTCTTACCCCCAATGGCACTACTAATCATGCCTACCTTTACCTTAAACTGCCACCAACCCAGTAATAATAATAACAAAGGAAAAACTCCAAACACCTAATATGAAAAATGTTTGTGCTTATTTTAGTCTATACTATACACACTCTACAAATTTATAAAACGTTATTGCATATTAGGCAAGTAAAAATTGATACACCTTAATTTGCTTAGTTCAAATTTGTAAAGATAACTAGACTAGAGTGATGTAATAACTAAGGAAATTAATATACTCTGGTATTGAGTCAGAGCGTGTAAATCAATAGAACTGTTAGAGTTGTGTGCATTGTACAAAATGATCCAAAAAAATGTGTATATTTTAGTAAGGAAAGCTCACATATTTCACATGTAACATCACGAAGAAAGCATATCCTCCTCCTTCTATATTGAGTGTAGGTAGAGTAGTGAGCTGATGAACATAGAAGAAGATATGAGATTTGCATTATTCTTCATACAAAATGGTTGCATCACCCATCATTCTATTACTATCTGTAATATATATTACTGGATTAAGATCACCTTCTTTTTATATTCCTTTTATAAACTAAGGATTCTCTCCAATACCTTCTAAATACATCCTTCCCTCTCTCATTTTACTTGTGCTTTTGTGCTTGCTTAATGTTTTTTCTTATTCATGTTATGTAAAAAGTCTAGATGCTCCTCATAAATGTTTTCCTTCTTTTCACTTCAGTGACAAATTGTAGTTCTGTGTATGAGTGCGTTGGTGCTAATGCAGATTTTTTTTATAAGTTTAGGTACTTATTAAAATTTCCCTAAAATATGCAAAGAATACAAACGTTATATGCTGATAGCTTTCTATTTTTTGGTGATGACTTTTTTCTGAGGTTATAGAATTTGCAGCTTACTCTGCTTAAAGTTTAGCATACCATTAGTTTCTTCACATTAAAATGAAAAATTTGGTTGGGGCATAGGGATATACCTTAACAGGCAACATGATAATCAACAATTGTGAGAAAGGTTCAATCAGGAAGAAGCCTGAAAGACTTCAAAGCACCTTCAAACACCATATTACATCTTTTTGGTGATGGCTTTCTTTCTCAAAAATGAGAAATACCATTCTTTATCTACATCTTTGTATAGTACTTTGATTGGAGTCTTTTGATATCCAAGGACAACACAGTTACACAAATACCAATAACAAATAATACCTTTTAGTTGCAGGAATAAATACCATGAATCCAAGTCAATTTTATAAAAAGACATAGCGATACACCAGCAAATTGCGCTGAAGTTAGAGGTTGTAAATTGTCGCCGCACACATTTTTAAGCAATTGTCTGTATTATGGTTTTTTTTAGTCTCTGCAACTGTGGCCACAGCTGCAATTTAGAGCCTTCATATCCAAATCATCGAGCATCAGCTGAAGTAAATGATTCTGCAAAACCTAAGGGCCTTAGTGCTATGCTGCCTTTACTATCTTCAAGACTAGCAGCATAACTAAACTCTTTGCTTTCTGCTTCCTTCCAAATTTTCAACATTTGCTGAAGTGGTCTACTATAATCAATGCCATAGTAGTCATCTAATAATTCATCATCAACTGGTCTCCATTTCTCTACTAGTGCTACTAGTACATTTACAGCATGACTCATATCTGGCCTATGGTTCGCTTCTCTTGCAGTGCAATGTCCAGCAAGTTCAGCTACAATGGTTATGCTCTCATATGTATCTTCGCTTGCACCAAGAGCTGGATCAAGCGCAGCCATGAGTTTTTGTTTGCTCGATTTAATTCGCCAAAAATATTCAGCGAGGTACCGGCTTTCCTCTGGCCGGCTCTCGTCAAGCGCCATTAGTCCAGTCAGAAGTTCCATCAACACCACACCATAGCTAAACACATCAACTTTTGTGGTGATTTTCCCCATCACTGAAACACATAGAAACTTACTTACCATGTGAAACTAGATTCATCAGATCAAACTGAGAATAATGGAGTCCTTAAACAACACACATCTATATCTTATATGTATGTTACAATAGCCTGAACTGAACAGGGATCATATGACACATTTCTAAAATGTTGAACTGAACTACCTAATTATATATCATTTTTGTTTTAGCTTATTTACATTAAGTTTATCCTTGTGATCAAACAGTATATTATTAGGTAGTTTCAGTTGGGGCGTGATATAAATGAACAGGAGTATATCTTAGCAAAGACATTAGACATAGATAAGCATGTCTGACAATGTAGAATTATATTTTTCTTATACTACACTGTGCACTCATTCTCAATTTCTACTAGAGTTTTATATTGTTAGAAAGAAGGTCCAAAAGGTGATTTAAAGAAATGGCATACCTGCATATTCAGGAGCAAGGTATCCAAATGTCCCAGCAAGTTTGGTTACTACTGATTTCTCACCATCCGGTGCAAGCTTCACCAACCCAAAATCTGAAACTTTTGCACGAAAATCATCACCAAGTAGAATATTAGAAGACTTGAGGTCTCTGTGGATGAAGGTCTCACGAGCTAGACCATGAAGGTATTCCATGCCTCTAGCAACATCTAGTGCTACTGCAAGCCTTTGTGACCACGACAAAGGCTCCAACTTCAAACTTTTCCAATGAAAAAGATGCTGGCTTAGAGCACCAAGTGGCATATATTCGTAGACCAAAAGTCTCTCGTTGCCTTCAATGGAATACCCTAATAGGGATACCAAGTGTCTGTGGCGAACCTTGGAAAGAACAGCGATTTCAGCTTCAAACTCTTCCAGTGCCTTACTACTAATAACTCCAAGCTCCATTCTTTTAACTGCAATTTTTGTCCCATCTTCTAGTTCACCCTTGTAAACTGTTCCAAATCCACCACGGCCTAGCTCATTTTCTGAAGCGAAGTCATTCGTAACAATACGCAGTACTTGAACTGCGATCACAAGGTTTCCAGCCTTAGTCACATAAGAGTTTTGAGTTTCACCACTAATGTTACTGAGAGAACTTGTGCCCATCTTTGTTGATAAGCTTCCCACAGTGGTGGTGCTATTTGAGACTGCAATTTTAACCATGTTTTCTGGAGCAGTTGGATCTCTAGGGTGAACCACAATGGAACTTGGAGCTTCCGTTGTGGCTTTTTTCTTCTTCCAGCAACATATGAACAGATAAACAATACAAATTGCTAAAAATGCAAGGACTGCAACACCAGCCACTGTTGCTATTATTTTCAATCTTTTGAAGCCATTTGGTCTGGATTGAATTGAAATTGAGCTCTTGCTTGGAACAAGTGACTTATGAGATGATGAAGGAGGCGAGACGTTATGCACTGAAGAATGTGAATCTTCGGGTGGTGGACTTCTAATAGGTCCAATTTGATTCACAAGAAGAGGATTACCTTCAGTTATAACCTTCACACCATCATGAAAGTTTGGTAATGGAGGCTCAAAATTGTTATCACTTAAGTCCAACAATCTCAAAGATTTCAATTCAGTAAAATTACTAGGAACTGTGCCAGCTATATTGTTTCCATCCAGCCTAATTTCAAGGAGTGATTCTAATTTAGCAAGTGAGGGACTCAAAGTACCATTGAGCCTTTGCTTTGGTAAGTTTATCATAGATACCTCTGAGTTGGAATTGCAGCTCAATCCAAACCATGAACCTGTGCTTTCTGTGCATGGTTTATTACCTGACCAATCATTAATGAGAAATGATGGATAATTCAGATCATCCAGAAAATCCAGTAGTGCAGTAACTTCAGGTGCACATTCAAGCCCCGGCTTAGGCTGACAAAAGAAATTGTTATCAAAAGAAACATCGGCAGCCTTAAACTCAGGTATCGGACCAATTAACTTGTTATTATTCAATACCAATATCTCAAGGTCCATATCTGCTAGCGAATCTGGAATCATGCCAACAAGTTGATTGCTATTAAGGTTGAGTTCCTGTAAGGAAGTGAGATTTCCAATATCCTGTGGAATTTTCCCTGTGAACTGGTTTCCGTGTAGCCAAAGTTGTCTTAGGGAAAACATTGAAGTGAAAACATTGATAGGACCGGTTAGTTTATCGCCTTCTTGATCATTCAACCACAAAACCTGGAATGAAGATTGAGCAAAACTTGCAGGAATAGTACCGGATAGTTTGTTGCCTGAAAGCCTCAAATTTGTGAGGGATGGCAATGTGCCTAGAAAATCAGGCAATGCCCCAACCAGATTACAGTGCACAAGAGAAAGATTTGTCAATTGCACCGATTTTTGTAAATCCATGGGGAATAACCAACCAGCACTTGCATTCAGTGAATTTTCCTCCAAAGACAAAACCCTAAGGCTGCTGAGTCCATTAAAGAAGTCGGAGGGGATCGCATCAAATGCATTGTAATCCAAGAAAGCAAATTGCAGTTTGGATAATCCACTGAAACTAGGTAAAATTCCACTAAGGTTGTTCCTTTGAAGACCCAAGTTGTAGAGTTCTGAGAGTTGATTGAAGTTTTGAGGTAATGAACCTCTAAGACCAAGATTCTTAGCTTGAATCTGAGTGACCCTATCTCCAGAACAGAACACAAAAGGCCATGAAGGAGGACCACAAGGGTTATCTCCATTTTCTGGCCATTTTAGAAGCTTTGGATTTTCCAACCCTTTTCTGAAATCATTCAGAACTTTGAGATCATTTGGGTTTGTGGCACCATGACACATTGTAATAATTAGGCTGAAAAAGAGAAAGATGGAAAGTTCCATTTTGGTGGCCATGAAGAAAGAAAAATATATGAATGTATGAGTTGTAGTTGTATGACCAAAATGAGATGGAAGGAAGGTATAAAAAGAGAGAAACTCAGAAGATAGCTATAATATAACAAGAGCTCGTAAGAGTGTGAGTTCTTGTTTGTTACTCTTAACTAGGAAAATAGGCATTGTATTAGGAAAATGTTGACAGCCTGAGAAGGAGAATAGAAGTTCCTGAAATTGAGATAAGTACAGACTACAGAGGAATAAGGGTATCTTATACTTTTACTACATTTTATTTTTTCTTTAACAAGGAAGGATGGAAGGAAGGAAGGAACCCTTCTTAACCAAACTCTCACTCCACTCTACAATTGCCATTATTATTTTAATATAGAACAAATAAATCTATTTTTATCTCTTACCATTATACTTTTAATCCCACATTTGCTATAAAAATGACATATTTTTTCTTTAAATTGTCTGGTTGTGAATTTTATGTAAATAAAAAGTTGAGGTGTAAAAGAAGAAAGAGTAGAAGAAGTGGATGATGGTAGGAATAAAGTGGGTCCATCTTGGGATATTTGATATTTTATGATTTATGGGGAGGCACCTAAATTTGCAACAAGTAATAATGTTACAAAACCAAAAGAGAAATAAAAAGAGTAGGTCCCGTATCTAGTGAATAGAGGTATCCTAGATTATAGCCTTAGATGGTGGCTGTTCAAGTTTATTGTACGGCATTTCTCCTTTGATGTCGGTTATAACACTAGTTACCTTCTTTCGTGTTAGACTTTTATGATTACAACTTTCTTCTTTTGACCAAATTACTGTTATGTGACTGCCCAAACAGACAAAAAAGACAGTTCAATGGAGAAAAATTCTTATATATTGCTACAAAGACACCAATCCAATTCCATCCAGTTGAATGATTCCTTTTCACACGATAAAGATTATAAGGTAATAACTAAAAAGGATCTATTTTCAACATAACCTTGTCAAAGTGAAAAGCATTTACAAGAGGATCTATTTTCAACAGAGTTGTTATACTCATATACACTTTCAATCTTATTACATCACATGTGCCTAATTAGATATGTCCTGTCCCATGTTTTGAAAAAACATTATCAACACCACATTTTGTGCAACTCAGGATGTGTTTAAATGTGGCGGTTGGTCAAAAAAATTAAAATTTTGTTGTATTGAATTAATTTTATTATTCAGATGCCAGATGAGATGTAATACCGTATCATTTCAGTGTCGGCGGCACCTTTTGGTTCATTATTCGAAGCCTAACTTATTTGAAAAATATCTACATGCATCTCAAAAATCAGTGGGCCCTTTGTGGTGCAGAGAAACTTCTTTAATTAGTGACTGGAAAATGCCTACTTTCCTGTTCTTAGACCATTTTCCCCAAAATAATCATGCATTGTCAAAGCATGCAAAATTTACTCATGCCAAAGAAAATCTATGTATACATTTTATCAGAACACATCAATTATGCAATTAAACGTAAAGGAACCAAGAAGGTTGGCAGTTGGCACCATAGCAAGACCAAATTGCATTACAATCAGAAAAAAAGTCATAACAATCTGCCAAATTATTTATAGTGTGATGTTTTTACTTCATTTTCTTTCACATATGTATGGTATGAAGGTAAGAACAGAGTTGAAAATTTCTTCACTGAGTTTCACTTTTCAGTACAGTTTTATTTATAAATAAAACTGACTTATGAACTTTTCACCACAAACCAATGGGAGAGACCAAGGGATCACAAACCTTTTATAGAGCTTTTGTCAAAGAGGAGTCTTTGAAGGCATTAGACATGATCACATGATGTTCTTACTCCCTATCTGAGCTTATTATCTATAACTATCCAAACCCAAGGTTCAAACATGACATAAATGTTTTAGAGGAATTACCTCATAAGTTATGCTGTTCACTACAAGAGCAATTTATCTTTCTGATATTTTTTAATGTCTTGTATAACTTTCACAGAAAATGTCTCATCCTCAGGGTAATAACCAATTGGATCTTCTAGCAGAGGCAATGGTAGGTTGAGAACACCCTCAAGTGTTGCATGTACACAATATGCTGAATATGTGACATGATATCCACCTTCCTGAACAATTAGAAGCCGTCCATCACTGTGCCTCGTTGCTAGACCATGAGCTATTCTCCCAATTTTTCTATAGCCCTCCATTGTTAAGCACTGTCTTCCATTTGGATCAAACTGAAGCACAAGCTCATAAGGGTATAATATAAGTAAATGCACACTTTTTTACAATTAACAGTGAAACAACATAGCTGACTCATCCAATGTAACAAAATCTATGTATCATATAATGAGACTTGTTAATATTGCCTCACTGAATTATATCACAATTGCATATTAATCACAGTATCTGGAAGTGGTAGAACTATAACTCGGTATATAAATCACATGACACCCTTATATAAACCTTTTCCAAAACAAATAGAACCTAAAGAACCATAGTAAGATCTGACATTTTGCAAATAATCACTTACTGAAACATGTGTAATATATGGATCATCATATGAACAGATTCGGAGTCACATAATATACTATATACAGTTTGTCCATTTCTCTCTTACATCACCCCCTAGGATTATCAAAATTAATCTTGTTTGTACTCATTTCAAGTGTTTGGTTCCATTTGTAATTGCACAAGTTTCCCTAGCCATTGTTGACACTAAGTCCTTCCCTTAAAATTCACATGCCAATATCTCATCAGGTTTTGATTTCATTTTAAACATGAAGTCAAGGCTACAGAAACTTGACAATAAATTTTGTAATCTAAGATCAAATTATAAATCAGGGAACCAAAAAAATGATAAAAATAGAATAACTTACTGCACTTGAGTCTTGTCCAATGACCAAAACTACCATATCAGGCCCAAACTTATGGATTGATGGAACAACCAACTCATTGAAGGCATATATATATCCATTGTTCCCTGTTCCATTTGGTAGAGGTATGTTTAAGTTGTAACCATAACCTTCTCCTTCACCAAGTTCGTCAATAGTTCCATTTTGTGGATGAGAAGGACCCCATGATCCGTGGTTCATATGAAGCGAAATGGTAAGAACTTTATTCGACCGATAAAATCCCTCGGCCGTGCCATTTCCATAATGAACATCAATGTCTATGACTGCAACTTTCTTATACCCAGAATCTAAGGCCAGTTGTACTGCAAGACCAGCATTGTTAAGGAAACAGTATCCATCAGCCTGAGAAGGCTGTGCATGGTGACCGGGTGGCCTAACCAAGGCATAAGCAATTTTTCCATGCCCATCAAGGATATGCTTCATAGAAGACAAAGTAGTGCCGGCAGCAAGAAGTGCAGCCTCCCATGAACCAGGGTTTAAGAATGTGTTAACACAAAGCATCTTCCCTCCTTCTTTATCAGCTCCTACCAGTTCATTTATATATTCTAGGAAATTGCAACATTTGAATCAGATCACTATACCATTTCATTATATAATAGAATACATATACCCATATACCCATATACATATTAATGATATTATTAATACAAGATAATAGAATAAGAAAAGTGGTAATAATCCCATTTATGTTTTTTATGCCAATTTGTGATCATCCCAAGGATTAATTTGGCTTCCGAAGTTAGCAATTGGTTGAATATAAGCATAATGATAGGAAGTGGAGATATAAGTAGATGTACAAACCAGGAGTGTGAAAAGAAAGGAGGTGAGGAATGAGAGCAGGTGTAGGAAAGTGCCAAGAGATGTAAGGGGAGATTGGACCTCTTTTAAGGATGGAGACAATGTTCTTGATCCTGTCTGAGTTTTCAGGATGTTTATCCAATACATCTAAGAAGCCAGGATCAAATCCAGAGTCAAATACTCCATTCCCATTGTCATGCTTCAGCATTCCTTCATTCCAGAAAACGTGAATATGGTTATTAACTATGGAAGTTGATGTATCCGTAGCCATGGGAGAGGAAACAAATGAGACCAGAGAGGCTTTAACCCCTCAACCTCATTATGCTTCACAGCTCACAAGTCAAACCCCTTATCTATACATAATACATAATACATAATACATGCACGTGGGGTAGTGTACTAGTGTTTGTGTTTGTGTTTGTGTTTCCCATCCATTTATTTAAGATTCATTTACCAACAAGCCCAGCCCAACACCACACACAAATTTTTATCTATGACTTCACCCAACTCACTATTATACCTTAACCTTTAACTCTACAAGGCTTAAAAATAAAGCATGCAAAATTATCATCCCCGTACTTAGCTAAAAATAACTTCAGGTTCAAATATAATGTTTTTTCCCTTTAGCTTTTGTTCAACATGAGAATCATGTCCAACTAACTTACAATAGAACACAAGACATTTTGAGTATCCGATTGGTAAGTCTATGAACCAATCTTTAAGTAACTCAACTAGCTTATTTAACAACAACAAAAATAGATTATGTCATTTTGTTTCGCAATGAGGTTTATTTGATAAAAATATGTTATTTTCCTATAATATTTTAAAATATTAGAAGATTATGTTAGTCTTAATATCAACAAATAAAAAGCAGAGATAGTCAAACATTTTAATAGAGACAAATGAGCAAAAATAATAAACATTTTGGTAACCACCGAGGTTTACTAGTGGGAGGAACACTATATTAGCATTTTATTCATAAAGCATGGTGTGACAAATGCAGCACTAGATGGATCATCCTTCAATAAGATCCTAACAATCCATTTCGATGGCTGTCTTTAGGCTATAAACAAAAGAAAATGAATCTAGAACAGAATTAGCCTTCACATTTAATAGATTAATTTAACCCCAACTGCATTAATTAATGATTTCATGCGCCATCTTGGACGAACTGTGCACATATATTTTAGATTAATGTTCCTGGAAAAGCATGTTCAACATGCCAGTTAGTATCACCCGCATATAAATTGGTCCACATAAAATTATATGTCTCATCTTATATGTCAAACATTTAAGATTAATAACAAATAATTTTATTTTAAATTATTAATTAAATCTATCGTATTTTTATCAATGACGTTACTTTAATACATAAAATGATTTATGAAATCGAACAACAAATTTAATTACATAAAAGAGAAAATATGAAAAGCAGTATGGCTTTAGATGACTACCCTCTCCAGGATGTATGCATGCTTAAGAGTTTATGTACGAATTCTCTCCATTCTAATTTTTAAGGTTAATGCACACAAATTAAGAAATTAATGAAGCTTAGAACAAAAACACTCCAATTTGATTACTATGAGAAAAAAATAGTATTAATGAATGACATAGATAATCATGGAATGATGATAGAATTGAAAGAAGAGAGAGTTTGACTAAATCTTGAAATTATAAAACAATAAATTTTTTGATACAAACAAACCTAAAATCATAAAAGATAAAGAATGAAGAGAATATCACTAGTTTGCAAAAATATGGTAAAAAGACTTAGAGAAACCATGTTCATAACTCTGGAGGCATTAAATATGAGTGAGAATCTACTTATTTTACGAGTAAATTTTTTTTAATTTATTACTCATTATAGTTATTAATTTTATGGATATCTAATGATTTAAATCTACTCATTAATTCAAACCATTTGATTTCTCTAGAATTGATGGTTAAAATGAAGAGTAAGTTTTCTTACTCTTCGCCTTAAATATTTAGTTTTGTAGTACACAAATACTTTTTTAGCCTTGCAAGAACCTAGGTTAAAAAAATGCTTTACTAAAATAATAATTTAAAACACAATGAAACTCATAATATAATATGTTCAAATTTAATTAGATTATGTTCTATCAATCCAGATATTATCGGGCCTGAATCCTTTTCAGTATTAGATAGTCTAATAAGTACGATGATTTATTATAAGTATGATTATGGGGCTTGAAATGGAGGTTCAATGTGAGGTTATAATGAATATGATGATTTATAATATATATTTTTATAAAATAATTTGAAATTTATACCATCAAATTTTTTCAAAGGATATGTATTACCATCTCATCCGACACTAAACTTTTGAATATTTAAGATGATCTCGAGACAATATTTTCTAACACACTACTCCCTCCAATACAATAAGCAATGACCCAAAATACATTAAATTTGTTTATGAGTGAGTTTAGCTACTTATAAAATCCTCAAATTACTTAAGTGAATATATCTACTTATAAATTCTTTAAATTACTTATCATTAAATAATATGAAGATTTCTCGCTACAGGTAAAGAGTATCCTTTTTAAAAAATAAATGTGAAGTGCATATACATGCATTAATTAATTTAGCACTTCCTGACTGCTAAGGTATGAAAAGTTCTTGAAGTTCATGCATGATATATATCATGGAAGCCAGAAAGCGAATATGCGCACGCACTTTAATTTTTTGGAGCCGCCAATGTACACTCCCTAAAATGTTGTGATTTGTGAAGTTATAAATATGTAATAACGGGGTCTCATTAGTAGTGCCATACACACTTGACACTACTAACTTTCTCAATAATCTATAATGGCCTCTCTAACTCCACAAAATGCCAAACCTTTCTCTTTAGCCTCGACATGGCTTAGAGTCTTGCCTAAGAAATCATGTGCCAATGTTACAAATTTGGCAAAGAATGCAAAGAAACTTGGACAAGATGATCCTAGAAGAATCACTCATTCATTCAAAGTAGGATTGGCACTCACTTTGGTCTCCATGTTGTTCTACGTTCAACCCCTTTACGATAGTTTTGGTAGTTCTACAATGTGGGCTATTATGACCGTCGTTGTTGTCATGGAATTTTCTGTGGGTAAGTTCCTAATGAAATTAAATCTATGATTAGCAAGTCTCTTGAGTACTTACATTCAATCAACTTATTTTACCAAAACTAAGTCACTAACCCTGTTTTGGATAGTTAAGGTTTTTTAATCCATTGGATAAATTAATTGAAGCCTTATACTTGGTTCCATGCTTTTCATTTTTATTTTCAGGAGCAACCCTAGGAAAAGGCATAAATCGAATGCTGGCAACATTGCTAGGTGGTTCTTTGGGTTTTGGAGTTCAACAGTTAGCAACTTTGACAGAAAAGGAGGACCACTCTATAGTAATTGCATTTTCCCTCTTTATCATAGGTACTAAATCACTTAATTATACTATACTCCTAACAATTAAAGCTATACATTTGAGTACAGCAACCCACAACTATAAAACATTGTTGATTAATTATTTTGTTGCAGGTGCGATTATGACATTTGTGAGATTTTTTCCTGGAGTGAAGGCAAAATACGATTATGGGTTCTCAATATTCATATTAACCTTCAGCCTTGTGTCTATTTCGAGTTATCGAGATGATTATATACAAATTTTGGCATGCAAGAGGCTTCTTACAATCATTATTGGGAGCTTTTTAGCTATGATTGTAAGCATTTGCATTTGGCCAGTATGGATAGGAGAGGATCTTCATAACCTGGTTGCTAGCAACATAGAAAAGCTTGGCGATTTCTTAGAAGGTACTCATTAAATGTTTCTATTGTTGTTGTTGTCTATGACCAGATATTCTCACCCCATAACTATGAGACTAACCCATGAACACGACGACACTAGGATTTCTATTAAACATAATTCACTTTCAATGTAAACAACCAATTTAGAATCACATTTAATGCTTTTAACCTACGATTTAGCTTCTTTTTGGTAGGGCTTGGAGAAGACTACTTTGATGAGTCAGATGGTACGAAAACCGTGACTAATAAATCATTTGCTGACAAATACGAAACTGTTCTCAACTCAAAAACAAGGGAAGAAACCATGGTAAGTGCGCTGCACATACTAGTTAATATATACTAGGTGTCATTCATTTGTGGAACAAGAAAGATAGAAATATAAATTAATTTCTTCACCAACTCACCCATTGTAATTGTTTTGCTCATGTATAGGCTAATTTAGCTGGATGGGAAGCTTGTCATGGCCGATTTAGATTTCGTCATCCATGGAAACAATACTTGAAAGTTGGAAACTTAACAAGGAAATGTGCTTACAAAATTGAAGCCCTAGATTGCTACGTTAGGTGTAAGATTTGGAAAGTACGGTTATAACACATAGTTTTCCATTTATCATTCATTATATAGATGTTAGGAGAAAATAACATTGTTATATGTATAATACATCAAAGCATGACAACTTTCTTTATGGAAAAGAAATGAGGGTTCTATGAGAAAGTGAAGTTATCAAACTTTAATAGATGATGATACTAATAATAAATTAAGTTTATGTTAAAGAAAATTAACATGCAGAATAGTTAGAGATTGGGGATACCAATACACCAAGTAATTACTATTAGCATTTTAGATTATCTCAAAGGCATTACTGGTTTTCTTACATATATTTCATTTTGTGTAGATATCAAATGACCCTGGGAACAAAATTAAGGATTCATGCCAATATGCTGGCATAGAATCTGGGAAAGCTTTGAAGGAGTTATCTTCAGCGATCAAATCAATGACTTGGTTTTCAACAACAACAAAGGCTCACATTGCCAATGCCAAAGGTGCTATTAAATCCCTCAACTCACTTGTAAAAGAAAATACACGGGAAGGGATTGATGTCTTAGAGATAGTGCCCATTTTAGCAGTTGCTTCACTTCTAACAGACGTTATAATATCCATTCAGAGAATTTCGGAAGCAGTGGATGAACTAGCTTCATTAGCACATTTCAAGATGACAACAATAAACGTTACAAAACCTTTACCTCTACAACGAGAAGGAACTATTCAACCAATTATGTTCCAAGATGAATTACTTTACAATATCACTTCATCAACTTCACCTAAACAATATGAAATTTCATCCATAGCATTGATGATACATTCAGTTTGAGTACGTGTAATGTTGCAACGCATGTGTTTTGGTGGCATCGATTACACTAATTCTTTCATTTTTTTTCAAAGCATAGTTTAATTTGACCATCCCCCACCATACAATTTCAAATTTGAAAGATATGTCTTCAGTTTCACAAACTTTGAATTTTGATTTGATCAAGTAATTTTTATATTCCTATTTAGTCATTGACCCCAAGTATGACAATTTTAGGAAATGACCATTATGTCCAATATGATAGCAAATTAAAAAATATACAAAAACGCTAAATTAAAACAAGAAAATAAGTAACTAAAATACGTATTTTATTTAATTTTTTGCTACAGAAAATGATCTTTGAATGGAAATTTGTTGACAGCAATAAATGGTTCTCTCCCGCCTCACTAGTTTTAACCAGAGTCTAACATTATTTGTCATAATAGCGTGTTCCCAACTTTATTCTAAAGTTTCATTGGTAAGTATTTGTTATCGTGTTTAATTCTCGTTCCTTAATTCTAATATTGGAGGTGTCTCAATAATGGCGATAACATGAACTGAATCATCAACTGGTTGCACTACTGTTCCTCGGTGATGAAGTAGCTGGGAAGGTTGAAATTTAGCAAGGGATGCTAATTCATCAACCGCTTCACAAATATTCTGAATGCAATTGACAACATCGATTAGTAGTGAAGCAAGTGTAGAAACTTGTATTATCTCATCATAATCTACTCCCTCCCATGGGTTTGTTCTGAGTATTGATTTAATAGTTTGTATTGCGTTTTTAGCATTTGCAACATGTGAATTGTGCATTGATGACATAGTCATATGTTTAACCATCAATGATGCTTCTTTAAGGGTCTTCCCACACTCAGAGCTAATAATGGTGCATGATTCTTTAATCTTGTTTCCAACTTCATAGTTCAAACTTACTTGGTCAGAGTGGGGGAGGCATGCAATAAGAACTTCGATATTGTAAGCACATAACCTTATTAGGTTACCTATCTTTAAATATTGCTTCCATGGGTGTCGGAATCTGAACCCGCCATGACGAGGTTCCCATCTTGCCAAAACAGCCTATAAAACTAAATTAATTTATATGATGAATTAATGGATGGAAGAGAATTAATACTATGTTATAGGCCAAGTGCTAACCATTGTTTCTTCGCTGCTTTTTGAAGAAAGTACACTTTTATATCGGTGGAGAAATGATCTATCATGCACAACTTCCGTATTCTCCGATTTCTTCAAGTACTCATCACTAAATCCTGTCATTATTCATTTATTACTTTTATATAATAAATAATAAGGATATTATGGTTAGCCATACAATAAGTTTTGCAAAATAATTAACTATATGATGGGTTTTTTTCAATCAAATAAATCTTGTAAAGTATTTTTTTTTCTTAGTTCTCTACTTTATGGCTTCAATGTGTTTTTTAATCAGAAAACAACATTTGATTGGTGAAGGGTTAACGGAAAGTACACCCAAAAAATTTATGGCTTGAATGCTTATATATTTGATTAGGGAATAGGAATCAAATCTCCTTTATTTATATTATCCAATCTTTTACCGCTAGAACCAAAATAAAGATAAGGGTAATAATCTATTTTCTCCGAGAGAAGAATGTTTGTTTTACCATAAATTTGTACGTCAAACTTAGATATCTTCCTTTCTTATTGAGAAAAGAAAGTGAGCAAAAACATAGTTTCTGGTTAGGTATTTCCATACCTTCAAAAAAGTGGGCAATTTTTTCCATGTTGGCCGCAATCTGATTGTGAAGATCCTGGCCAATCCAAACAGGACATATACAAATACATACTATAACAGCTACAAAACTCCCAATGATGATTGTTAATAATCTCTCCTGTGCAAGTTTTAACATTGCTCTCTCTTTATCATCCGAAAGAGATACCATGCAGAATGTTAATATAAATATGATGAACCCATAATCATATCTCGCCTTCAATCGTGGGGAAAATCTCATAAATGTCACACTTCCAGCTGCAAAATGAAAATAGCAATCATGTTAATACATCACTCTAACACCACTTGCTCTAACTTTTTATTAGTAACTTTCAATTATTTGATCAAGAATGATAAATGTTTTGTATTAGGTATTAATAAATAGTAAAATGAATTTGTTAGTCATCACTAATAACTTTATTTATATTATTATTGTTAAATCTTAACATGTTTATATTAGAATGATAAATAATTTATTAGTCCAGGTAGGTGTTAAGTTACTAGTATCATTAAGTTACCTATGACAAAGACAAAAATAGTAGTCAATACAGCTTCTCCTTTCTGTCCACAAAGATTCGCTATGCTACGAGTTCCAACACCAAGAGCACCAGCTAACCACGTTGCCAATATCCTGTTTAAACCTTTTCCCAATGTTGCGCCTGAAAAATGTTACAAACCATAACTATACCTCATTAAGTATTTCTCTCCAACTCTCCTATAACATACATATGAAATAACATATATAACTAATATTGTACTATAAACTCACCTACGGAAAATTCGAGGACAAGAGCGACGGTAAGAACGGCCCACAATATATTGTCCCCAAAAGCATAGAAGGTTGGACGAATATGTTGCAAAATGGAAATCAATACAAGTGCCAATCCAACCTTAAAGGAATGAATAACTCTTCTAGGGTCATCTTGTTCAAGTTTTATTACCATCTTTGTGGTATTTACTAATTTGCACCATGATTTCTCATGTAATGTTCTTAGGCATTGCCAGATAATACGAATGCAACTACTAAAACCTCTAGTAGTAATAGTAGTAGTGTATTCAGCATTATCTGGAGAAGCCATTTTACTTTGTTTTGTTCTCTTTAATTAGATAGGAATGATATTGGGAATGGGAAGGTGCTAATATATAGATAGAGTGAAGAGAAGTGTGTGTACTAGTATAGTGAGCAACTTTGACGTTGTTTAGAGAGAGGAATTATCATCTATACACACGTGAAAGTGTGAAACAGCGTTGATGCATGTTCATTGACCATAATTATCCCAACCAAACGTCTTCTACCTATTTCGAAAGGGTACAAATAATATTTTATTTTTACTAAGTAAATATATATTAAGAGTGTGGATTCAAAAAATAATGATCCTTCAGTCGTTTTAGTACTTTTATGCAAATTAAGAATTTTAGAAACGAGTGCCTCTCAAGTAATGGAGAGGCAATTGACTTTTTCCTTTATATTTTAAAGATAAAAGTGTAATATCTTTTTAAATAAAAGGGATATAAATGTTAATATGTATTGCTTTTTCTTTACTTTTACATAGCACTTGCAATGAAGAGGAATCTAACTCTTTAGAAACATCATTAATCTTGTCAACAGTTATAAAACATGCATATATGATTAATTTAAATTTATTATTAAATATATAATATATATTAATATTTGTTAGAAAGTAGATTCTTAAACATATTTTATTCTCATGCTTAGCTTGTAAAATATTGCAAATAATAATATTTTTTTTTAAAGTTCAAAAATTTCATTTAACCAGAATTATGGAATACATACATATGATACTCTTACATAATTACAATCATGAAGAAAGTGGAAAACAATCTCTCGATCAACATTGATTTTGTTTAGTTTTTCACATTGAATATGTGGGGATGTGTGAAATAGTTCATAACTATAAAAGGCTCATAAAACTAATGCCTAAAGATTTTGGTGACGTGATATCTCACTTAAAACTTCCTAATAGTTGAAGGTTCTCAGTCGTAGTCTAGTCTAACGTTATTGTTTTAATTTATCTTTTTATAGTAGATGAATTTATTGCCAACTTAAGTTAATGTCCCTCATTTTGGATTTTAAATTACAGTTTTTCTATATTTTCAATGAATTGTTGTTAATAGTTTGTTTGTTATAAATACAGAGTGGCATATATATTATTTGAACTAACGTTTGTATTTTGACAACAAAATTTATAGTAATAAGTAAAACATAATGTAATTAAACTAAAATGGAAATGGGTACTAATTTATGCAGTTAAAATTTAAAATATTTTTTTAAAAGTTCTGAAAATATTTTTAATTTGTTGCACGTTTGTTTTGACTCCTTCAAATTTTTGGTTGTGTGAGTGACTATAATGTCTATTGAAAGAGTACATTTATTTATTTGTTGATGGCTCCTCTGATAGAGGATGTGTTTACATTACAAAATTTACACATTCAGATTTTATTTGAACAAAATAGCTTCTTTTCTTTTGGCCTTTCCAAATGAGACAGCAAGAGTGAATCAGCAATATGGTTTGATGAAAGTGATCTTGTGCTGATCCATGTTCAATTATCTATATCAGCAAGTATCATTGCTCTCCACTGCAACAAAAACTCACAAGAAAGTTAATTATTAGATCTTGAGAGGAAGATTTGGAAGGAATCATGATTAAAATGTAATTTGGTCGTTAAAATATTGATTTGTATCTGATTTTGCATATTTCAAATCAATTTAGTCCACAATTTTTTAATGAAATCAACTTAGATGTTTTTAATGATGTCAAATTTACTACCAACAAATTAATCATATGGTAAGGGGATACACTTGCTACTACAAAAAAAAAAAGAGTTAAAATTGACAAATATAGTGGGTAAAGAAAAAAATTAAATTGATGATGAGGGGCCAAATTAATATTTTAGTTGAATAATAATCTGAAAATTAAATGATGGAAATAGTGGCTTTGTCCATAAAAGAAGGTTTTACCTTGATAGAACCATCCAATATACCAGGCAAGCTTAAGAAGTGTGAAACATGTGATCCAAAACCTCTAATAGAACCCTCTTCCAATGTGATATATATATATATATATATATATATATATATATATTTCATGCCATTTAGCTAGTAGCTTAATTAGATCAGTATCTAAGGGTTTGCAAAATCTAGCATCAGCCACTATTACATAGATGCCTAGTGTTTAAAACATTTCTATTGCCCTCCATCAGAATTCTCCCCTAATTTCCAATCTACATACCCGAAAAAAATTAATATAACTTGTTATTGTTATAATTTAAGCTTAGGAGGATAATTCAATAAAAGCACAAAATGTTATTACTAAAGCAAATACTGGAGCTCTCACTTAACATTTATCTGTTTAGCATTTTGTTTGAAGAATTTGTAATTTATGCTAACCTCTTGTAGGATTCCTTTGGTCCTATTCCATTGCCTATCTATAATGATCTATCATCTATCATTGCAGCTATAGCAACCATGTGCATTAGTTCAGCTTCATGAGATGACCACCATGTTGGGCAAGCAAGCCATGTAAGTGATATCAAATGATGCACAATAGGTTGCTCCATCAGCACCAACTAAACTAGCTCTATCCACAGCAAACCGAACCGGTAGCTTCTGAAGATCTACATCATGGACCACCTTCATTCCCCAAGTATAAGTCACAAACACTAGTGACAAGATTTTATGATAGTTAACTACCAATGATGTTTATTGTGTAATGCTATTGCCTTTCAATTCTGCCATATTTTCTCTAAATTTAATAACATTTCTTACTATTTTCATGTGCTTAAACTCTCGTATTTTGTTCAACTTATATCTCACTCTTAGCCAAATAATAAGTTTGTACTCTTTCATTTTCATTTCGTGTTATTAAATTTAGGTTCTTAAATAGCATTGAAAGGAAGTGATACAGAAAGCTGTTCTAACAACTAAAAAATTGGTGCTTTCATTCTCACTCATCAAGCTTCCTAAATCCACACTCCAACTAGCAAATGATCCCTTATTAAGCCTAAGACAAGTCTGTTAACCCTATACTTTTTATTTTTATAGAAGTCCAAAAACATGTTTAGTAATTAACCCTATACTTTTATAGAATAGATATAGTTAAAATAATTGTTCTACTTCTAACTTATATGCTAAGTTTATTAGTTTTACTTCTGAAGCACAAGATTTTAAGATAGTGACTTATTCATAAATAAGGTCTTTTACCATACTCTTTTATTATCTTGATTTTTTGTATGAAAAAGCTAATTAACTAGCTTATAAACTGTCTTGCTTGTTTGGGTGGAGTTGGAGTAGTTAACATTTGAACCTCGAATGGCATTAATAATGTATTCATTTCCTCAATTATTTTTCTGGCGAATTCTATGATAGATGTTCAATGCATTAACTAAAGATTACCACTTTTATTTTTACTGGTTTGATAAACTTTCTTAGTATTGTGTTCACGTGACAACTCGTAAAATAAGCTTACCAAAAAACAATTACTAAATTGCATGAAACTTAATGGGATATATTAAGATTTTTCTTTTAAGACACCCTCTTAAGAAATATAGATACACCTGCATTAACCCTATACTTTTTATCACTACTCTTTGTTTTCACTTATATTACATCACTAAATTTGATATATTACATCACGAAATTTGATAAATTACATAAATTGAATGTAGTTTTACTGGTTACACTTCACATATTTCATTAATATATGATGAAGAAAAACTGAATCATACATATTTTTGGTATGTACTAAGAGTGACCCAAACAGATAATTGAAAACTAATATCTTCCAAAATAGATACTACCTCTCAGGAAAAAAAATCATATTTTGCATATCCATAACAAGAATCAAACCACTAACAGTTTTAAGGAACTTATCTATCTATCTATCTATCTATCACTGAGTCATTATTTTTTTAAGCGTCAACTTTTAACTTTTAAACTAATTACATCAAATAAACTCCAGCAACTAGCCTAGCTTTCTGATTTCGATCAGCTAGTTAAAACAATCCATTATAATAAGAATCGGTTGTCTTTATGATTGATTAAATTTGTAGAACAAAATAACATGTAATGAGCTAGACAGATTACTAAACCACCACCCCAAAGTAGATAAGAATGTGTTCATCATTTCATCACATACACACAGTAAATAAAAGAAAGAAAGAAACATGGAATGTTCGGGTGGGCCCCCCTCCTTTAATGGCAAAGCAAACAAAACCAAGGGGTCTCATTTTTTTTGTCCCTCATCGCATTCCTAAAATGTACTGTACTACTTGGACCCCCCTTCTTTTAATAATATTGAGAAAGATAAACTATTACCACCGACAACTTCAAATTTGTCTCAACTCCCATGCCAACTATGACTAAACGACTATGCCTATCTATAATGATCATTCCTCTTGCTCGTGTAATAATATCTAAAAGGAAAAAGGAAAACTTGTGCATTCATTATTATTTTTCATCAAAGTAATAAAAAATATAATATGTCATAAGATAACATGAATGTACATATCTGGATGTAATAATAATGCATGGTCATCGCTGTTTCAAAGTATCTTGATTGGATGAGCAAGTAAATAAATTTATATTTATATGTTTTATTCTAAAACATTTCCTAAGAAAATTCAGTGTAGAACAATATGTTTCAACCAAATACAAAAAACTATGTTTCCTCAACATGGTTTTGATGCAAAATCGACTTTACTATAAAAGTGCTAAACCTATCAACACAAATTCTAAACCACGAGTACATCTTCAACTATAATTCTAGAAACTCCAAAGGTAAAGCCAAACACACTAACACAGTACAGTGGCTCCAGCTAAAAGAAAAATCAGCGTCAATATAGTCAAAAGATCATTTTCATAAACAACAATAATATAAAGCCTCCAAAAGGGAAAAGAATCTGATACCATGGCTAAACGAAACTAAAGCCACTATCAGATCAGATACTATACACGCAAGAAAAGAATCACAGACTAATAGAAAGACACAAATTGCAAAAGAAAATAAGAAAGGGACTAGTGTAATCTGGAAACAGAAGCAGATGAAAGGAGCAGGGGTCACGCAGGGATCATTGGTGAGTGGAAAAGCAATTAACCAAATGTGGCTTTTGTTTTGATTTTATCATTGCAGTCACTTCTGCCACACGGTTAGGCAACAACCCAGATTTCAACCAAAAGTAGTGCATCGTAGACATTTTTTCAATGAAATTTATGACTTTTATGTACAAAATCATCCCATGACAAAAGACAAAACTATACCCCTGCTCTTTTATGGCACAAATTACTTAAGCACTTATACCAATTCCTATTTTGATTTGATTCCTTACAAATAAAATCTCAAGGCTCTCTCTCCTTCAAAGAGTTCCAGGTATATAGGTTGTGGGCTTCAATTCCTGCCTCTTCAAACAATATACCCATATCACACTATCAGCTACTGCAACAGCAACCAACTTGATTCCACCACTAACCTCTTAACTGACCTTTTCCACCTGTTAGAATAAAATTGGATTGAACTAAGTTAAGGTAGTTCAACAGTAGAGACTCTGATAAAGTAATTAAAACAAAAACACATGTAGACACGGCATGAAAGGTAGCACTTCCTTATTATTGGATCATTTATAATTGTATTTCATATAATTATTTTTCACTAACAAAAAGTGTGAATAGGGAATGAAGAGTGCAAGATGGCCTCAACCTACCAGAAATGGTGAGCACTTCGAATGTAAGAGAAACTAATACGATCAAGCTAATGTAGATTTGGTTAACAAACATAATACAAAAGCAATTGCGATGTTTACAACTCCCTGCGCTTTTAACCAAGTTAAGCAGCCACAACACCTTAATTGCAGCCGCCACCACATTGGTGGCATCAAACTATGATTGCACAGACCGTATTGGCCTCATCAAGCAGTGAAAACCATAGTAAATGGACTGCACCAAGCCGTGATTCTAGACCATGTTGGCAACATCAGGCCATGATTTGGTTTTGGACCACATTGTCTGCATCAACTGCAAAGCAATGACAGCGGAATACAATGGCCATTCAAAAAAAATAATCACAAATGCAATGGTTTTAAGTTGCCGCCATGGCCATGGCCATTTCAGAGTCTCTGAATTTAATGGGGACTGCTATTATAGTGGTGGTATTGGCCATAGTATTCATCATAAGCAAAATACACTGACATTAAGCAAATACACATTCCATATATAGTAAGGAAATGACCTATAAATAATCAAACTATCCTAGGCTCCTAGCACCCTATTATTACACAAATGCAATAAACCTTTGTTTTCTAAAATAATAACAAATGTAATAAGCAAAATTACACATTCCATAAATAGTAATAATAAGAGAAAAAGACTCACTATGCTGTTGAGATCTCAATTCGAATCCCTAAAAATAATGGATTTAGCAATCTGCATCAACGGTTCCAAGCAATCAGGGGTAAATTTCCTTGCAAATAAGTAGGACTCAGAGTAATTGGATTCCCTGAGTCGATTAATCAGCTCCGGTGAAACCTCGTTGGGGCGGTAGGTGTAAGGGTGGCCGTTGACCGTCCCTGTCCAATTGACATTTGTGAGAGTGTACTTGGTGCAACCATCAGGATCCGCCATTGACAAGAGCGTCGGAAAATAATGCTCCTCAGGGTAACACTCATCTTCCCTATAACACGGAATCTTGAATTTCTTCCACAATGTTCTATCCTTGATGACCAAGAGCGCGTGCTTTCGCGTGAGGGTGAAAAACTGAGATCCGACCCGAAACTTGTCGAACGGAACCTCCGGCATCATGGCATAACGTCCCCTAGCGACGTAACGCTTCCATAGCCTGGGAGCATCGGAGAGTATTTCAACGAAGCTGTTGTATCTGAGGCGAATGGGATCGGGTTGGGGATTGGGTTGGGAATTGCGTTGGGAGAGATCGAAGGTGTTGGAAAGGAAGAGAGAGTTGTAGACATAGTGGAAGGAGTGGAGAGGGATGCAATACTGAGAGAGAACGAGAAAGTAAGCATTGGAAGGATCATCGAGGAGAGAGTGGGCAAGGAGGCGGCGCGTGGCAGAGATAAGAGTAGGAGAGGCGCGGAAGGTACGTTTGGAAGGGATAAAGCGGTTGTGAAAGAGGGGAGAAGTAGGGAGAGTGAGATTCACGAAGGGGTCAGCGTGTATGTAAATGTTGTAGAGGTTGGTTGGGTTGTTGTGGAAGAAGAGTTCCCAGAGAGGGGTAAAATGGAGATTAGAGTTAGTGAGGAAGAGAAAAGCGAGTTTGAGGTTGTGGTTGTTGGATGAGAGATGAGAGAGTTTGTTAGAATTGGAGAGAGCGTGATTGAAGAGAGTGACGTCATCAACTTCATCAGAAGGTGGAATTTGATGATTTGTATTTGGAGGATTGAAAATGATGATGTGAGGTGCGATGAAGAATAGTGATATGATGATGAACAAAGTAAGGATCAATATTGTTGATAACATTGATGAAGATGAATAATTCAATTGTGTTACCATTCGATTTTAGGGATTTAGAGAGAGAACAAAGGAAGGCTTCAGATGTCAAAACTCAAAAGACTGGCTTCACTTTTCAGAGAGACTCATCCACAGACCCATAAAAGAGAAACAGGGAAATTTAGTATGCCTTTTCTATACCCAACTCATTTTTTTTTTAATTTAGGATACCTAATTATTATTTTTAATTTGTTATTAAATATCCATCTGATTTCAAATCAACTCTCTTTTTATTATTTTATAAATATTATTCTTGAATGGAAGAAAAATTAGGACTTATTACTTAACTGATTATTTTGGTTTCTAGTTTACTCGAGAGTAAAAAAATTCAATTTACTCCATATCTTATTCATTCTAATGGTTTGAATTACTAATTCAAACAATTAAACTTCCCAATAATTAATGGTTAGGATATGAACTAAATATTTTTAATTACATTTTACATTTTTACAAACATCTAGTTAAAAAATCCAAAATATGTTGATGTATTTAAAAGTTGATTAATCTATATCATGATGGTGAGTGTAGTATAAGTAGGTCTAATCTCAAATTTTTGTGAAATATAAATGACAAAGTTACAAAATAATCACAAAGCAATACATATAAATAATAAATTTTCCATTAAAGTTGACTTTTAATTTCCGGTTTTCTAATTACATGGTATACATCTTAAAAAACATTTTCCCATTAAAACTTTATTCTCTAATGATCATATTATATGCATTTTCAAATGTTGGTCCTCCATGGATGCAATTGTTGATTGATGCAAGTAACACCTTTTATTTGTTTTGGGAATTGATTTTGAAAGTGATAATAGATAAACGTACAATCGGGTGGTATAGCAAAAGTGATAAGATATCTTCAAGTAACAACAACATTAGCTTGGTAATTTGATTTTCATAACACAATATGCATGCTTGTCAACATCACAGTTCCCATACTCATTAAGTTTTATATTTTCTTCATCAGAACTGTTCACCCCACAATATTCAGGACATTAATTACTACTATACCATGCTTCAGGCCAAAAACAAACTTTATAACTTTTTATACCTTAATTGCTACATAATTCTTCTATAGGAAACTAGGAAAAATAAATCAAAGCTTTAGCTTTCTCCTTCTTTTACAATTAACATCTCAAAAATCACAAATGTTTTATTGCGTAGCCCCTTCCCCCATTTACATAATATCTTATAAGATTTGAGCTAATAATTTGAAAACATTGACGAAGCAGTTAGATATAAAGAAGAAGAAAAATACTTGGGTTTGTTGAACAACTAACTAAACTTGTATATGTTCTTGCGTTCCACGTTCTAAGAACCAGATAAAGAATAACTGGCAACAGCAATAAAATAAACTAAAATGGTGACATTTCATTTGATATAAATATACCACCACATAGCTATCCATTTTTTTCATATGTTTGCATAATGATAAATAAATAAATAGTTAAATGATAAATAAATAGTTAAATGATAAAGAAGAAGTCAAGTGTAAAAAATATATTGGTAATGGTAAAGAGGGATCTAGAAGAAAAGTTGGAGATCCAACGGTCCACGGTGTGTGGGAAAGACTTGGCTACAAAGAGAAGAAGAATGATGAAATACCCTTGGGATGTTGAATGAAATGATAGAGTTGGAAGATGTTTGGGAGAGCAGCGAAGAAGAGCGATAACACGAGATATTACGATATATTGGGAGTTTCTAATAACTCTTCTCATGATGATTTGAAAAAAGCCTATAAGAAAGCTGCCATTAAAAACCACCCTGATAAAGGTGGTGATCCTGAGAAGGTATATATATATATATATATCAATTCAAATACATCAATTATAAGATCATTTTGTTAATGTGCTCCATCCACAATTGTTTGATTTAGAATATTGGTTTTGGATTAAGAATGTGGGCATGGAAAAGATATGTATCTGTATTGAATTATTTGAATTATTGATTTCAAAAGCAAGTGCGAAGAAATATAACCTGCCTATGATTTCTTTCATTGTAGTTCAAAGAGCTGGCCCAAGCTTATGAGGTTTTGAGTGACCCTGAAAAGCGTGAGATATATGATCAATATGGTGAAGATGCACTCAAGGAAGGAATGGGCGGCGGCGGCGGCGGCGGTGGTGGTCATGACCCATTTGACATCTTCCAATCTTTCTTTGGCGGGAGTCCATTTGGCAGTGGTGGTGGTAGTCGAGGAGGACGGAGGCAGAGAAGGGGTGAAGATGTGGTTCACCCACTCAAGGTCTCTTTGGATGATCTTTACCTTGGGACATCTAAGAACCTCTCTCTTTCACGAAATGCATTATGCTCAAAATGCACCGGGTCAGTATCATGCATTTTGATTTTACTTTACTTGAACGTTTCTCTTGCTCCTTTTCAACAATAGGATTTCTTACATTTGTGGTTGTTTCGTTGTATTTTATTGCAGAAAAGGCTCAAAATCTGGGGCTTCAATGAAGTGTGCTGCCTGTCAAGGAACCGGT
Source organism: Lupinus angustifolius (assembly GCF_001865875.1). Taxonomy (NCBI): domain Eukaryota; kingdom Viridiplantae; phylum Streptophyta; class Magnoliopsida; order Fabales; family Fabaceae; genus Lupinus; species Lupinus angustifolius. The sequence goes on from NC_032018.1 coordinate 97,446, forward strand.
ATGAAGGTTTCAATTAGGCACCTTGGTCCCTCTATGATTCAGCAAATGCAGCATCCTTGCAATGAATGTAAGGGTACCGGAGAAACAATCAGTGAGAAAGACCGATGCACACAGTGCCAGGGGGAGAAGGTGGTCCAGGAGAAGAAAGTGCTACAAGTTATTGTGGAGAAGGGTATGCAGAATGGACAGAAGATTACATTCCCTGGTGAAGCTGATGAAGCGGTATGTTGAGGATCTTAGCACTACAAATTTTGAGCTGGATTACTGAAGCTAGTAGACTAATTCTAAGCTCTTGTGTTTTTGCAGCCGGATACAATCACTGGGGATATTGTGTTCGTTCTACAGCAGAAGGAACATCCCAAGTTCAAAAGAAAGGCAGAAGACCTTTTTGTTGAGCACACTCTGTCCCTCACAGAGGCTTTATGTGGCTTCCATTTTGTGCTGACACACTTGGATGGTCGACAACTCCTTATCAAATCAAACCCTGGAGAGGTTATTAAGCCTGGTATATATAATTGATTCACATTTAGCTTACACCTCTGTCTTAATTTTGTTTCATAAAACAAAATTATGTTATGGTTGCATGTAGATTCATACAAGGCAATAAATGATGAAGGAATGCCATTGTACCAGAGGCCATTCATGAAAGGAAAGCTATACGTTCACTTCAGTGTGGAATTCCCTGATTCTGTGAGTCCTGATCAGGTGAAGGCTTTAGAGGCTGTTCTTCCATCAAAGCCTCCATCTCAGTTAACAGACATGGAGTTGGATGAGTGCGAGGAGACAACACTACATGATGTGAACATGGAAGAAGAGTTAAGGAGGAAGCAGCAATATCAACAACAGGAGGCATATGATGAGGATGAGGATATGCACGGTGGTGGTCAGAGAGTGCAGTGCGCTCAGCAGTGATCATCATCATCATCATTCTATGTGTCGACTAAACATAAACTAGTGTTTGTTTCATCAAATGATGTTGAAAAAGCAAACATTGAATGTCCTCCAATTAGAAAATAGATATTGTTAGATATCAATTTCTAACAGATATTACCATCACAATAAACATTAATAAATCTAAGATCCTCAAGCTATTAAAAAATCAGTGCTTCCCCCACCTAATTCCTTGTATTCCTTGTATCAGTAGGTCGTGTACCAATTGTAGTTAGAACTAGTTATCGAAGACAATAACCGCATCCTACCTATAACTGGTAACTCCAATCCCCACAAATTTAAGACCTCAACTTTAGGGTTGGTGATGAAGGTTGGCGTTGTGAAGAGTGGTTAGAACTTAGAAGAGTGGTTTCCAATTCGGCATTTCTTACATGTATTAATTTGGAATAAAGCTTACAGACACAATATCTATCACAACTCATTAAATACTGCTTGGTCATTAACGTAACAATTTTAAAGATGTAGGATTTTGATCAATGGCACACACACATGTATATATACACACAACTTTGAAGGTTACAACTCCTGAGCTCTTTTTAAGATTCTTCATTCACAACTTAAAGTATGAGAGCATTGGTGCAGTTTATTCTCCAAGGTGGAAGCATTCACACAAGGGAGTGCCCCATGTTCTCTCAATAAAGAATTCCTTATATACATAGTCAAATCATATATCAGTCCTCATTTGGAGATAACGAAATAACTGAGGCATTGTAAATGAAGAAGCCTTGTCCTTTGATTTGATACATAATTTAGCCACGGCTAGGAGACTTTTAAGCACCGTACAGTCGTAGTTGTTTCCAAGATCAGGATCTATTTTTGTTAATGTGCTCCATCCACAATTGTTTGATTTAGAATATTGGTTTTGGATTAAGAATGTGGGCATGGAAAAGATATGTATCTGTATTGAATTATTTGAATTATTGATTTCAAAAGCAAGTGCGAAGAAATATAACCTGCCTATGATTTCTTTCATTGTAGTTCAAAGAGCTGGCCCAAGCTTATGAGGTTTTGAGTGACCCTGAAAAGCGTGAGATATATGATCAATATGGTGAAGATGCACTCAAGGAAGGAATGGGCGGCGGCGGCGGCGGCGGTGGTGGTCATGACCCATTTGACATCTTCCAATCTTTCTTTGGCGGGAGTCCATTTGGCAGTGGTGGTGGTAGTCGAGGAGGACGGAGGCAGAGAAGGGGTGAAGATGTGGTTCACCCACTCAAGGTCTCTTTGGATGATCTTTACCTTGGGACATCTAAGAACCTCTCTCTTTCACGAAATGCATTATGCTCAAAATGCACCGGGTCAGTATCATGCATTTTGATTTTACTTTACTTGAACGTTTCTCTTGCTCCTTTTCAACAATAGGATTTCTTACATTTGTGGTTGTTTCGTTGTATTTTATTGCAGAAAAGGCTCAAAATCTGGGGCTTCAATGAAGTGTGCTGCCTGTCAAGGAACCGGTATGAAGGTTTCAATTAGGCACCTTGGTCCCTCTATGATTCAGCAAATGCAGCATCCTTGCAATGAATGTAAGGGTACCGGAGAAACAATCAGTGAGAAAGACCGATGCACACAGTGCCAGGGGGAGAAGGTGGTCCAGGAGAAGAAAGTGCTACAAGTTATTGTGGAGAAGGGTATGCAGAATGGACAGAAGATTACATTCCCTGGTGAAGCTGATGAAGCGGTATGTTGAGGATCTTAGCACTACAAATTTTGAGCTGGATTACTGAAGCTAGTAGACTAATTCTAAGCTCTTGTGTTTTTGCAGCCGGATACAATCACTGGGGATATTGTGTTCGTTCTACAGCAGAAGGAACATCCCAAGTTCAAAAGAAAGGCAGAAGACCTTTTTGTTGAGCACACTCTGTCCCTCACAGAGGCTTTATGTGGCTTCCATTTTGTGCTGACACACTTGGATGGTCGACAACTCCTTATCAAATCAAACCCTGGAGAGGTTATTAAGCCTGGTATATATAATTGATTCACATTTAGCTTACACCTCTGTCTTAATTTTGTTTCATAAAACAAAATTATGTTATGGTTGCATGTAGATTCATACAAGGCAATAAATGATGAAGGAATGCCATTGTACCAGAGGCCATTCATGAAAGGAAAGCTATACGTTCACTTCAGTGTGGAATTCCCTGATTCTGTGAGTCCTGATCAGGTGAAGGCTTTAGAGGCTGTTCTTCCATCAAAGCCTCCATCTCAGTTAACAGACATGGAGTTGGATGAGTGCGAGGAGACAACACTACATGATGTGAACATGGAAGAAGAGTTAAGGAGGAAGCAGCAATATCAACAACAGGAGGCATATGATGAGGATGAGGATATGCACGGTGGTGGTCAGAGAGTGCAGTGCGCTCAGCAGTGATCATCATCATCATCATTCTATGTGTCGACTAAACATAAACTAGTGTTTGTTTCATCAAATGATGTTGAAAAAGCAAACATTGAATGTCCTCCAATTAGAAAATAGATATTGTTAGATATCAATTTCTAACAGATATTACCATCACAATAAACATTAATAAATCTAAGATCCTCAAGCTATTAAAAAATCAGTGCTTCCCCCACCTAATTCCTTGTATTCCTTGTATCAGTAGGTCGTGTACCAATTGTAGTTAGAACTAGTTATCGAAGACAATAACCGCATCCTACCTATAACTGGTAACTCCAATCCCCACAAATTTAAGACCTCAACTTTAGGGTTGGTGATGAAGGTTGGCGTTGTGAAGAGTGGTTAGAACTTAGAAGAGTGGTTTCCAATTCGGCATTTCTTACATGTATTAATTTGGAATAAAGCTTACAGACACAATATCTATCACAACTCATTAAATACTGCTTGGTCATTAACGTAACAATTTTAAAGATGTAGGATTTTGATCAATGGCACACACACATGTATATATACACACAACTTTGAAGGTTACAACTCCTGAGCTCTTTTTAAGATTCTTCATTCACAACTTAAAGTATGAGAGCATTGGTGCAGTTTATTCTCCAAGGTGGAAGCATTCACACAAGGGAGTGCCCCATGTTCTCTCAATAAAGAATTCCTTATATACATAGTCAAATCATATATCAGTCCTCATTTGGAGATAACGAAATAACTGAGGCATTGTAAATGAAGAAGCCTTGTCCTTTGATTTGATACATAATTTAGCCACGGCTAGGAGACTTTTAAGCACCGTACAGTCGTAGTTGTTTCCAAGATCAGGATCTATCATCTTATCTATGGAACTGTAAAATCGAGATTCTTGGATCCATTCTATTAGATCTGAACCTTCCATCTCCGAAGACTGACCTGTGACCAGTTCTAGTATGAGTACTCCAAGTTGGAATCCAATCTGCCCCATGCAATCTGTAATGTGGATTATGAATTTCTCTCATTGGCAATAAACTTTTACTTCTTACCAAAATAAGTGATTCAAAATTGTTTTTGTTGCAAGAGCAGTTTACAAAGAGAAGTTACCTTTTGAAGATGGCGTCACAACAGAATTTCCACCAGGAGTAAAAAACCCAAAGTCGGATAGCTGAAATTACATAATGAAATCCCTCTTAATTAGCAAGTCATATGATATATCATTAATCTCAGCGAAAAGGTGAGAGTTTATAGTTCCAAAGGGAACCATTCCCTTACTTTAGCTGTGAAGTTCTCATCTAACATGATATTGCTTGAGCTTATGGAGACATGACATACTGATGGTTCACTGAAAAGAAACAAGTATTCCTGCATTAATAATCAGCATACGTAAGTATGGGCCAAAATCAGGTAACCTTGCTTGACAAACTTTATAGATTCTACTACTTGTTCATTTCCCACACCATATTTCGGTAGGAACAAGATCAACTTCTAAATGACATTAATCACAAATTGGATACAGCATAGAATTAATTTGTGCTCTCATCTATGGAACAAAGTAGCATAATTTCAAATATTCACTTTGCTGAACTGGCCAAGTAATTTTTCTTTCAAGCAGGGGCCTAAGATTCTATAAAACTACAAAGGCATCAAACAGTACCAATTTATCAGGGATTTTCATGTTCTTCAAATTAATTGCGTTAGAAAATAGAATTAGCAAGGTGCAGTCTCATGCTGAAAACATTAGGCACTTTTGGTTTTTGGCATGGTTGTATTCATAGAGGACTTACCAGCGCAGCCACAACATCATTAGCGATCTTTAACCTTGTCCTCCAATTTAAGGGAGTCTTTAAAGGGTCTGCCAACATCAATCATTGAAAGTTGAAACAGATCAAAGTAATGCAGAAGACAATAAGGTGATTCCCTAACCTATCATTTATTTATTTCGAAATTTACCATTGAGATGCTCCTTTAAGCTTCCATTTTCTATATTGTCAAATATGAGCAGTCTGCACAAATAATCCAACAGGTAAATTAGGAAGCTTCAAAATTGCTACACCTATCTGCATCTATTCCTACTCCTGACTTGTCTATTTTGGTAACTTGCTCACCTAAATAAAATATTGATGTTCTTTGTCATATTCAATGAAGTTCATACAGTTACGTGCCCGAGAGAGGCCAATTACATATTTGTATAAACGAAAAACTTGAAATGGAAGATACTATGAGGTCATCAACCTGTTGTGTTTAGGTCCGAGAGAGAAGCCTTTGAGTGAAAGAAGGTGGCGATGATGCAACCGCCCCAAGAGTTGCACTTGTCTGAAGAAAGTGTCACTATTTGCTTCATCATCAAAATGTTTCACTTCTTTTACCAAACAAACACCGTTGTCTTCAAAATTGGCAGCATATGCAGAAACTTCAGAATTGGTATAAATAATTCTGCGGAAACCATCTGTTGCACTTCTAACATCCTTGTATGAAACTCTCCTCACAAAGAGCACCGAATCTAAACAATTCAACATAATTAATTAAACTCTGCACTGTAACGAACTACAATTAACATTCAATTAATTAAAAAAGAAGAAGCTTTTAGAATTAACAGAGAAGCAGTGAAGTAAAATAAAATAAAGTAAGGGAATGACTAGCTTACAAGCTCCGTGATGGTGCTACCAAAGCAAACACAGTTTGAAACAAAAAAGGTTTATGGAATAAGCAAATAATTAAAGTGTTGAGATAATTGAAAATGAATAGCTTTCAAAAGCAATTAAAGCATTCGAAATTGGAGTAAAAGAAAGAAAAGATAAAATGAAAGTAAAAGAACCGGAACGAGATCGGTGAAGCCAAGAGAGAAGGTGGCGCCGGAACTTGCGGATCAAGGGATCCATGGAGAAGAATAAGAAGAAGAAAAAAGGAAAGTGTGAAATGAAAATAACGGAGTTGTGTAACAGTGTCAAAATCCATTACTTTTTTATGCAAAAACGAATCTGCGGATTTGTGTTGTTAACAAGTGAGACACACTCCTTCTTAACACAACGGTATCCTCTCTAAATAAATTATTATATAATCACACCAAAATAATATTCTTTATTAGTCATGCATTTATATTCATTTATTTTTAAAAATACAACATACATTTATATACTATTGTTAAATAATATTCTTTATTAGTCATGCTTTCACACTTTTTATAAGATAGTAAAGAAAACTTTATGTTGATTAGAGATAAATTGAATAAGTGTACACATATTTAATTGATTAGAGATAAATTTATTTTGGGATAGATAATTTATATTGATGCTCAAAGTGTTAGGGGCCTTGTTAATCATCATTTATAGTAATTGTGGAAGGCTGGGAATGGCTTTTTCTACATTCAACTACAAATTATTGTGCTGTGGAAAAATTAGTCCAGATCAGATATCTTCTATGCTACTACTCATTGCTTAAGCTTTTTTGTTTTGTATCTCTAACTTATATGATCTCTTAAAGATGTTTTGATACTGGATTCATCAATCTAGACTTGTCTTCTGATTTTAACCATGCACGTCTTTGATAACAATTTTAAAGGAAAGTGAACCTTTGCTATTTTTGTTAAACAAATATAGTTCTACCTAACTGTCTATGATTGTAGTGGAAAGAGACTATGCCCAAGTGAGCTTTCTATTTTGGTTAAACAAACATTATTCCACTTTAATGTTCACAGGGTACCTACACTACTATGGTATGTGGATATTACACAAAATGTAACCCATGGAGCAGTGAGTCCCCTTGAATGAAGGATTCAACATGGTGATTCCATTAGATTTAGGGCATCCCTGAACAGTAGTAGCAGTTTTATTTATAAAAGCATGCGTATTTTGGCCACACCTCTATCTATATATATGTTACACACATGTCATGTCAACATGACTGAAACAATCTGTAGCAATATTAACAGTAATCTCATGAGTCTTGGGAAAAAGAATCTGTATCAGCATGTACCATTATGTTATCGTGCATAGCTAATAATGGTTAATGTATGACTCTCTCACTCTCTTTGTTTTTAATTTTGACAAGCTATGGTAATTTTGAAGTCAGTGAAATGTACTTTACCAAATGTAAACAATTCTTTTCTTTCCCAAAAACAATCAAACTCTTTAGCTTATTTCTGCCATTCTACTTTTTTCTTCTATTACTACACTACTCCTAGAAGATAACCATCACAATGACATTGCTAGTTCAACTTCATTCCTTAACATTTTTTTGCGTGTTTCATAATTAACTTAATATGAGTGAATTTAAAAAGAATAGCTTTCACATGACTAATTAAGCATCATTCATTGCTTATATCATCTCAAAAGAATAATAAATATTATGCAATAATCCATTGATATGTAAGAACTAAGAAGCAATTTCGAAATATATAGATTATTGGTAATTGGAAAAGGCACATAACATTATTAGAAGAGAAGGAACTTGTAAATTCTAATGTTTACTCAAGTATCCTTAACTTGAAGTGATAATTAACACAATGATTTGATAACAAGTTGAAAAGGGCAATACATAGATATGGTATATTAAAGAGAAGTGAGAGTGGGGTAAGTTTTCCATCCAGTTATATGATTGAGAAATTTGATGAACCTTATTTTGACATGGTTTTGATGAACCACAGACAAAACCAGCTGATATAAATAATAGGCTTCAGTAAAATCCCTTAGATTTTTGAGTTCCCTCAGCCTGCAGATTTGTTTGCTTGTTGGCATCAAGCTTTAACCCAAAGTGAATATGTGGGAAATGAGCCCACTACATACGATCCAACAAAAGACAAAATTATTTATTAACAACAATGAATGAATGTTAATCATCAAGTGGTTTGGTTGGTAAAATCTGTACAATAATTGTAAGGATAAAGAATTTCCACCTTCACCAATCGAGTTTATATAAACGACAAAGTTATCACTTATTGAGTAATAATGAACAGAAGGTGGGAGGAAAATTGATATACAACTTACTTTCATGCATTAATTCATAGGCCAGAATGCACATGCATAAAAAACACAAATAGTAATAAAGCATAGACTCACGTTTTTGGCTGCTGCGCTAAAAGCTTCTCTGTGGCTAATATCTGGATTACTAGCCTTGATTCTTTGGATTTCATCTCTGCAACCACAAAGTAACAACTTGTTACACGCCATATTAACAATTATTTAATTATCATGTCATAATTATTTATCCTTTGACTCTTAAATAATTAGAGATATTGACCAACAGACACAAGATCAGGTGAAGGGGCATGCTAGAAGGTTGGCTTAAAATTGAAAATCCTAAAAGTTGCTTACTTGATAAATCGATTATAAGCAGAAGGAACACGTTGCTTCTTCTCAGGAGCTGTGACAATAATGAGATTATTCAGTTTAAAACAAACATAAATTTCTAACATCAACAAAATATGGTTTTCTAAAATCAACATGCACAAGTTTAACTTGAATATAATTGTCGACAAGAGAAGGCCCCATAGCTGGTCTTATCAGCATTACAAGCCAAATTCATTCCACTAACAAGTTATTGCAATACTACCACTACTAGCAATATCAATTACCACATGAGCAATTATGTTGAGTGGGATCTATCACTGTAATGATATGAACAAGTGTACAAGAAATATATGTTCTAGGGCATAGCATCACTGCAATCAATTAAGGATGGGTCAATTTTATTATGTAAGGTCACCATCTGGTTGGGGAGAGAGGGGGTATGCATTTAAATTGATGAAGAAAATAATAGGCCAATTTGAGTACCCTTTTACCATAAAAAACTCCACTCTTGTGAAAATCTCATTTTTATGACAAGTGGCTTCAACCATGTAGTTTCTTCATAATTCAATTTCAGAAATAAACCATAAACTGAATAAAAACCATTTTTTTAAAATAATAAGCTTGTTTTTTTATTTAATATTTTGAAATGTAGATTGAATTTAATTGATTTTCTATTTTAATTTTCAAATATGATATAACCCAATGCAAACTAATTACTAATGTATACTCATATAACTTTAGCAGAAAAGAATAATGTTTATCAGCTTATCTAAAATATTTTATCACAAATTTTATTTCATTTTGCTTATTATAACCACTGGAAATGAATTTTTATTTTCTTAAAAATAATTTTTAATAGGTTATCTACCTTTAATTGTTAAAATATTTTGTCAAAAATATCATATTCAATTGATAAGATTTGGTTTTTAGAAAACAAATTAATCAGATCCAAGCCAAACTAACATATAATAATATATTGTTTATATTAATTAAAAAACATTTTAATTTAATGTCATTGTAACCCAGCTTGGGATGCCCTAGATTTTTTTATTTTATACATTAATTAGGAGAAATGCTTTTGTATAATAATTTTAGACAATAATTAGCACAATTGAATTTGTGTGAATGAGCCCTAACAAGCTAAAGGTGTTTTGAGATAGAGTAAAGAAATGTGTTGATGTGAATTATAGTTCCATGCTATATTAAGAAAAATCACTTTCTATCATTCTTACTATAAGATATATATAATTTAAAAGATTTGTGTGGTCTTTTTACTATGATATTATATACAAATTTTTGATAATTTTTCTAGAAGGTTATTAATATTTTTTATAGCACGTTTATTATCTTTTATTTAGTCTTATTAAAGACCATAGTTATTTATGCTTTCTTGGTTGTTTATTTACCATAAACAAAAAAATGCGAGCTTTTCAATGAGATTTAGGAGGTAAAATTGCAATGTTATGATATTTGTTTTTAATAAAATAAGAAAATGAACTACTACTAATATGTAATTTACTTAAGAATACAAGCATATGATTATATTCATCATGATGCATTAACGCCAAAAGCTAAAGGTATGTTTGAAGTCGATCAGCTTATATGAATCAAATATTGTATCCATAGAGAATGGAGCCATATGATTAATTAACAAAGATAACATAATAGTTAAGGATGCAAATTAAATATTACAAAGAGGAAAGAGGAATAGTGACTCACGACGAATTGGAGGAATCCTATGTTGCTGGTTGTGGTGCTCTACAGCTTCAAATGCTGCAAATTTGTTGCATTTTGATGATGACGATGATGACGACGAAGATGATCCCATTTCCTTGCTGCTCGGTTCTTGAAAGCTTAAGTTCTGTTTCTGTGCCTCAATTAACAAACATAATTTGTACATTAATTTAACAAGAGAAGACTCACAAATATGCCCACTCATATAAATCTATGATCCAAATGCATCTTTACCGTTGCTTTTAAATCATTCATATAAATTTTAACCCATTCATTTTAATCAATAATAAAAATACATTATGAGCCAAATATTTATTCTGATGCAAGACCATGCAATAATTTCCCATGTTACCCAAGAACAAGGTGAAAAATAGAAAGAAAAAGAAGTATATGTAAACTATATCCTGTTATCCATAAGTTTCTGCTAAAAAAAAAAAGCAATAAGTTGACATAGAAAACGAGCGTGAAATATATACCTGAGGATCTTGAGGAGGAAATGTTTGAAGGGATGCTCCCATGTTAACTGATATCAAATTGGCACAATGCCCACATCTAACCGTCACTATGGTCAGCAAACTGCTGCATGGAACACTAACCTGCCAAAACCAAACGAAAGATAGATGTATACAGTCTTATATATCATCACAAAAATCAAATTCATATATTATCTCACTTCCAATTTCAATAACTACAAGAGAAAAAGTATTATATGGTTAGGTAACAAAACAACAGAATTAACATGATTCTGAACCATAACAGCATTACAATCAGCTGATGAAAATGAACCGCATTAAGAACAAGCTTGAAGAAACATAAAAAATTAAAGAGGTTGAAGAGAAAGACAAATAAAGTTGAGAGGGAGGTAAGTGCAGTAATCATCTTTTCTTTCATTATGAGAGGGCACTACTTTCATAGGATGTGGATTGTCCAGCTAGAAGGACTGCATCATATTCAATACCAGCTAACATCTAATGGACTAAGCTAAGAAACACATTACACATTATCAGTTAGACATTTCATAGCCTGTTGTGTAAATAATTTGATCTGCTTCATGATGCAGACTACCACACTTCCATACCCATAATATTGTGACCATATGTGATTGTGAACTTAGATTTAAAATCTAAAACCTTGACAAGTACCACAATTGTTCACAGTATATTGTGGTAACTTTAATTTAAAATCTTATAGCAGCAAGGAGAGGTGAGAGAGGTGAAATGGCTAATTAATTTAAAAAGTTAGCACTCTCACAATAACTCTTTGCACTTGGTGCTTATCAACTTTTGTCTGACACTGCAAGGCAAAGATGATAAAAGATAGAAATTGTAGCAGCACCTCATAAGCAAGCAGAAACCAAGAGAGAGAGAGAGAGAGAAGTGAAAATGACATGACTGGAACGGAAACCATAAAGGACCATGAAACACCGTTAACCACTTACTGCTGCTAACAAAAAAAGATGATACAACAGGCTATGAATAAAGAAAAGTGAGCACTCTTCATCATGAAGCAGATCAAATTTTATTGCTCTTTCTGCAGTGTATAGCTAGATCTGCTACATTTGAAGGAGAAGGAAGAGAAAGAAAGAAAATATTGCTTTCTCAAAAGAAGTAATTTCAACAGAGATATTTTGAAGAAAGGAGGGAGCATATATAGCATTCTGTGGTGCAGATCAATGTCCACATGACACAATTTGTTGTAGAAAGAAAGAGAAGGACACTGTGTTTCAGTACTTAAAGAGAGCAACATGTCTGAATTTGTGTAAAAAACTTGATCATAAAAAAAGACCCTTCACTGCCATATATCATCATGAACAGATATATACACCCACACACACCATTGCCCTCACCAGAGAAATATAATTTAAATATTCGTATTTTTACACATTTATTATTTTTTGCCCTCATCAGACACAAATACACAAAGTAAAAAAGTAAAATAAAGGTGCTATATATATCCTTCTGAAAAAATAAATTTAATTAAATATAAAAATAATTAGAGGGGAAAGGGATCAATATAGTATAGAGAACCCTAATATCTTAAAGTGGCCCTATACCTAGTCAGAGCCCTCAAATTTCTTCTGGGTATGCATTTTGATATAAACACATCTTTGAATTGCTTCATTTTTTCTCACAAAGTTCCTTTGTTACACCTCAAATTATGATATGTCTTGCTAAAATAAAGATCGGGAGTTGTTTGTATTACTTGTTATTAGGTTTGTCTATGCTGAGTTCTGAATTTAGTTTTCTTCCTGATATTACCGCGTCTGCATATATCACTTACCTCAAATTAGCTCCACAGCTGAACTCGTTTGCATAATAGAATCCATGGAACAAAACCCAGTTCCAGTTTCCCATAAAATATAAGAGTCAAATTCTTGATCTAAAAGTACATTCCATGTAGAAATTCATTTCGATGAAATGACCCTTCATATAAGAAATATAATTTATATATGTAGAGGGAGAGAGGGAGAGAAAAAATCTTGTTGCCAAATTAGGTGATGAAAGACATGATAAATATAATACCAAAACTTAGGAGGAAAGAAAAACGAGAGAAAGAAGATAGAACTGAGAAGTGTACCGCTAGAGTGGTGTTGCAGAAGTTGCAGTGAACATAACAAACACGTTCGGTTCCCATCATGTCCATTGACAAAAGAAATTATTTTAATACTTTTTCTGTGCCTAGAAGATTTATAGGTAGATCACTTGAGAGGGAATTTGTTGGACTGGACAAGCCATATAGATCAAGGATTTAGAGAAGGAGAAAGAGAATAATATCTATTAAAGGTGAAAGGAGAGGAAAAAAATAACTTTGTTATTCACTTATATTTAGTTTTTTGTTAATAAAAAGGGGTAAAGATATGCATACAAGAATCTAATTAATGGTTAGGATGGGAGTAATCTGGTCGGGGAAAGAAGTGAAGTAGTGGAGTGGGGTTAATGGCTTTTATGATATATTGGAAAAGATAGATTATAGGATGAAGTCAAGTGTGTAAAGAATGTATGTAATAATGTACGTATATGAAAGTGCGCGTGTGAGTGAAAGACAGAAGAAAAAGAGTTTGGATATGTTATGATTGAGAAAATGAGTGGGTAGGAATGACCCATCTCTCTTACCTTACTGCTATATATTATGTAGCGGACGAGGAGGGCGATATATTATTAATGCTCTCAATGTTTAGGGATGAGATGAGAGCATATTATTATGTCATGCTAATGTCGGTAAGTGCAACTTTTTTTCCTAAGTAAAAGAGTATATTGAAGAAGGACAAGGGGATGCTTAATTACTCACATACAAAAGAATTACTATAGAGACAAGGCATGCAAAGGATATGTGTACCATTGTGCAAAAACAAACTAATTGACTCCAACGCTAGATGAGAATCAAAATTCGGTCACTAGATTTATATGAAGACTTTTCTAGGTTAGGCTATCAATCAGGGAAGAGGGGAATATCTCTAACCCAAGGAGGAGGGAGGGCATTTGTTATCTTCTACTATGAACACCCAAAGTCTATACAACACCTATTTTCTTCTTCACTACACACTTATGATGTTTGGCAACTACTCTACAATTGAATTTAGCAACCCACTATCTCTTAATCCTATACATCACTTCATTACTCACATGGGCATGACGAACCATAAGAAATGTTGGAAACTCTATAATGTTATCTGGTTAGCTACAATATGGACTATTTAGTTATATAGAAATTATGTTATTTTTAATTCATTTCAATCTTCTCTTCAATAAACCTTAGAATTCGCAAGGATAAAATATTGGCTTTGGATCAATGGGTAGATGAGCAAGGCCTCAATATCTTACTCAAACTTAGTCACAAATCCTTTAAAATGTCTTTCATAATTGTTTTGTATTTTTTTTTAATTATCATCACACGCTTGTACTAACTTAACACTATAAGTGCGATTAATAATATTATTGTTTTGCCGACCAAAAAAACATTAGACGAGAATCAATTTCATGATACAATTTAAATTAAATCCATTATTTAAATATAATTCACATCAGTTCCTATAAATATTGAGTCATTTTGCTTAAATCAAATAAATCATAATATTCTGGAAAAGTTTCTTTGAAGTTATTACCTTGCTTTGTGACCTAAAGATATTGTATCTATCTATCATCTCATACTAAGTACTTTTTTGTTATAATAATTACATCTTTTAAGAAAGAATTTATTTTAGAAGGTTTGTCTCGTTTGAGTGTTATGGGTTGAATTAAAGTTTTGTGATACACTAATATTGTTGTTAAGGATAGCCTTAATTTCCTCTTGTTAATTGTTTTAATTGAAAAGACAATGGAAATAGCAGAAACAGTTGAAAATAGGTTTTATGTGTGTCTGGGAAATCTATTGTGGTGTCCTATTAGCAAAGCGACTAGACATGTTACTGTACACAGTCATGTTAAGAAGATGTTAAGATACAAAAGTGATGATTGTAATTTGTATCTATGTATCTATCTATGTTGAAAGTGACACAATCAATAAATGGGTTTATACATATTAATATTAATCCTCATATTCCTCAATATTAATTATTAATTATTAATTATATTTGTTTGTCATCTTTGCTTTGAGGATCATTTCTTCATTTATTGGCAAGAAATAGAAGCAAATAATATAAAAATATGAAAACAATAGGTGTAATGATGAAGCGATGAGCGATGTAAATAAAGCAGAAGAGGATCAAATTTCCCTCTATTCTTCTTCTTCTTCTTCTTCTTGTTTTTGATGTTGATGATGTTGATGATGTTCATTATGATGTTGGTTCTGAGAAGAGCTTCTCCAAAATCCAGCAGAGTTAAACTGTGCCCACATCTCCTTCTCCAACTCCACAACCTCAGATTTCTCTTCTTTCGCCATTTGCTCCTCCAACGTGGGACCCACCACTACCATATTATCATTATCATCCCTCGCTTTCTGTTGCAGTAACAGCGCCTCGCTTTTCTTACTCTGCACCCGCCGTTGCTTCCTCTTCTCAATCGCCTTCTTCACCAGCCCCGCCGGCACCTTGTACGTCGCCAACACCACCATCTCCATCACCGTGCACGGTATGCAGCAACATACGGCTGCGCATTCCGCCGTTGCACCGCCCGCTACTTCCCTTACACGCCGCTTCTCTCCCGTCGGACGCCGCCGTAGTGCCGGATCTGACGCCGGCGGTGGTAACAACTGCTTCCGAGTCATTTGAAAAGAAGAAGAAGAAGAAGAAAAAACCAAAAGAGTTAAAACTCCGGTTTTTGCGAGGGGTGGAGAATCATAATAAAATGAGATATTTGGAAGAGGGAAATAAAAATCAGAGGGAAAAAGGAAAATAAATAAAGAGTGAGTGGTTTGGAATTGAAAGCGCTAAATAGTGGAAATGAATGGAAGAGATTAAAAGAAGGAATGAGTATTGAGAAATGATATAGGAAGAGTTTTATAGACTAAATAAATGCCTTGTCTTTTTTACTATTTGCCTTTACAACTTCTTATCAGTCACTTAATTTATGCATATATCACATTAATGTTCTCTTATTTAATATAATGAGTAAATGACTAACATCGATTCCTTAAATAAAATTAGTATTTAATATCAAAATGTTAAGATTAATTATAGTAAAATATAAACCGAATTAACCTTTGCATGCTCAAAGTGATACCAACTAAACTCAGTCAATATGTATTCTATAGAAAGAGAAGGACTGTAATAATAAATTTGAGGCAAAAGATTGGGTGAGCTGTGCTGTGTGATGGATGTATTAAGTATTGAGTATTAACTATTAACTATTACTAAGAAGTGTAAAAAGTTATAAAAATAAAGAAGATAGAGTTTCTTCAATAATGGACATGCCATGGCAATTACTCACATTTGGTTTAACATATAATAGACTCCAGAACACAGTCTTCACAAAAGATATATGACTTTGCAATGTGCTATTATACAGAATAGACTACAAACATAATTCTAAACCTGCTTATTTTTGGAATTTTAGTTCTTCACAAGCACATTCAGAATGGACATAAAATAAAACATGTTAACAAAAGTAGTAGTTACAGGATGTTTATGTGGCATGGGAAATGCCTTCTAACAACAATTTTGTCTCTATAATAGAAGCCCTTAGACTTTGCATATCCTCTTCTATCTTCTCACACATGCCTGGATGAGACAATGTAGACATGGAATTGTTTCTACTGTTAGCAACAATGACTCTGGTTATCTGTAACTCCTCTGCTTTTGCAAAATCTATTTCCAATTCTTCCTCTACAATCTTCATTTCAGCTTCCTTAACATCACATTCAAACACATATTGTTGCAGTTCAACGGTCATTTGCTCTATTTCAAGAATACCATTATCTCTAAATTCCACGAGCATCTCTTTCTCTTTCGTGACACATTGAAGTGCAAGCTTCTTTTCCTCTGTGTTACTCAGACCTTGCTGTATTTCTAGTTTAACAGCTTGTATCTGGCTTTCTACATCTGCCACCTTCTTGTTTATACTTCCCAGCTCCTTTCTTATGAACCCCAGTTTTTCTTGAGAAAGCTTCATTTCTGCTTGTATCTTTGTTTTTTCTTCCTCTAACTTCAGTAACTCGGTGGCTTTCCCACTAAAATGCCAACTTTTCAGTGAAGAATGTGTATTTTGTGTGTTATTATCAATTGCAAAGAGAACCTTTTCACCTTGACGCTTGCGATTCTCTTCCTCCAGTTTTGATTTGATGCACGCAATCTTTCTCATTAATTCAACTTCAGATTCTTGGTTTTTCTTTTGAGCATTCACCAACCCCTCTTTGGAAGCTTGAAGAGAAGACAACTTATTTCTTTTACGATCAAGATGAGATGTCAGGTCCTTAACCCCTGCTCTTGCCCTCACTTCCCGTTGCTCAAAGTAAGAAAACGATGAGGAAAAGCTTGACAATGAATATTTTAGTGCAGAGAACTTTTTATTAACTACAGTTCTTCTTTCCTGTGCTCCAGAAAGCTGAAGTTTTAAGGATTCAAAGTGCTGACACTTGACCCGAATATCATGTTCTATCACTTCAATTTCTCTAGAGAGCTTATCAACCTCCATCATTGCTTTCTCAGTACAACCAAGTGAAGACAACTTTCTGACAGCTTCTGAAATTTTATCATCAACACTTTCAAGCTTCTTTCTAACACAATTTAATTCCTCTGATAACTTCTCCGCAGTTAGACTTGATACTTCAGTACCCATGTCAGAGTTGACCTCAATGTCCATGTCAACCTCATTCTCCACCTCTAAAAAATTTTCTTCTTCATGAGCAGGTCTGGATGTAGGAGAACTGTCAGGGTTTTTACTTTCACCTCTTCCCTGTGCATCCAGGGAAACTATTTCGAAACTGAAGTCGCTTTCCCCTCCATCAACTTGAACAAGCTTTTCAGGACGTTCCGTCTCTCTTTTGGTTTCAATTTTTTCAATTGCAGAACAATCAAGGGCTCTTTTAAGGTCATCCCTCTCTTGCATGGCTGTTTCATACAAGCTCATCAGCTTTTCATTTTCTTCATTAATTTCCGTAAGCTGATGCTCAAGATTCTCAATAACTCTTTTCAATTCAGTCACCTCTTCTCTTGTTTCAAGATTGTCAACCTTGGAGCCAATTTCTTGAGCATTCTCCATTTTATCATCATTTCCATTCTTACTTTCAGCAGAAGCTTGTTCATATAATTCAATTAGTTTACTGTTATCCTCAATCAAAGCTTTAAGCTTCATCCTGAGTTCGTCATTCTCCTTTGACAGCATAATTGCCATCTCATGAGCCTCTGCTTCTCTATGGCTAGCAGCAGCAATAGCATCAACCATTGCTTTCAATTCCATTTGGTCATGGATGTTAATAACAGGCATATCAGTTGCCAATGGAAGGTCCTTTTGCTCCTTTTCTTCTTTGGTTGATAGGGCATTCTCTTGTTCAAACTTTGCTGTCAAATCATCAACATGCCTGCAAAATAATATTAGGAGGATAAATTTTGAAGCACCAATTTATCATCAAGAACAATAAAGAGAAATATGTATCAATGCAGAAACAATATGAAGGAAATATGCCAAGAATCACTTTTAGCTAAAAATCAAGGTCATGGTAACCACAGATGTGTGAAGAGAGAGAGAGAGCTATACTTTTCCAATTTTTCTTTCTCCTCAAGGCAAACTTCTAGCCTCTTGCGAATAGTGTCTGTTTCTGCCTGGTTTTGAATAGCCTGTCATAGATAAAATTATATCAAGTCAAGATAAAGTGAGTAACATTTTGGCCAGTAAATCAAATGAAGTAAAAAAAAGAGTACAAAGGTCAGGACCTCAATGCGGAGAAACTCATTTTCTGCCCTAAGAGAAGACTGCCAACGTGATTTTGGACTTGACTCCTGTAGACAAATATATAAAAAAAAAACTCACACATGGAATATTCGAAGTACTGCACAAAAAATTATGTATAAGGTGATAGACAAACTAGCTAAACATATCAAATATCTAAATAATTACAAGACTCTTGGAAGATCCACAATTTGACAATGGTGGGGGACTCAAACACTCAAATCTAATAGCATTTCTAAATTTAAAACATGTAAGAATGAGGAAATGAGATTATCTAGATTTTACTCGATTCCCAGATTGGCCTTCATAGGCACAAGCATATAATGGGGAAGAAAAGCCACAAAAAAGAACAAAAAAAGGAAAATAAAATTGCTTTCTGTATTTTAGCAGTTGAGTCATTCTTAGATATGATACATGCTTCACAAATTCTAAGACTTCCAATTTCAAGGAATCCAAAAAAATCCACTTATCATTTTACACTAGAAAGTGAAACAAATTCAAAAAAGTATAGTGGAATATCAATGAAATCTATACAGCATATTACTCATAAACATCTTTTAGTTTGACCTAATGCAATCAAAATTTGATTCCAGCTTACATAATAAATTATAAAGTATTTGCTCATCTATGTTAAAGTAATATATCACTGCATTAACTGCATCTAACAATTGACTATGACTATTGTTTTCAAACTACAATATCCTTACCTCATTGAAAATAAGATTACTGTCACTATGTACATCTTCCATCACTGAGTCAGTATTTGTTTTCTGCAAAATTTAAAAATGACAATGAGGTTAATACAAAGTACACACAACGCCTTCTAGACACAAGAAAGAATTATTACAGTGAAAACTGTGGAAACCTGAGCCTTTACCAGATCTTGTTCATGCATAAATTTCCAATCTAGTGCTTCTAACAACTGCACATACAAGTGAAAAAAATCACAATCAACATAGGAGGAGATTGGCTGAATACTCAATAAAGTAAATATATATATATGAACTAATACAAAATCAGCTTTCCCTACCTTGTTTTGCAGTACTGTGATCTGTTCATTCATCATTTCCCTCTCACCTTCTTCATAAAAAGACTTCAACCTGTGTAGAAAATATGAGTTATAGAAAACATATATACATCAAAGAAAAGTCACTGGTAATCTAGCACTAATTTGTTTGTGAACATGGATGGACTGGTATGTTTCTCCAGAAAAAACAAGGAGGTAATATTCTCCATTATTAAAGCTCAATCATTTTGCATGTCAGTGGTGGATATATATTAAGCAATGTATCAAACTTTTGCTTTATTGATCAAACTTAAATATTCGGTTTTGGCAACACAGAAACCAAGTCATGAAATCAAAGTGATTTTTGTTTGCACAAGTGACAATAAAACAATGAATGTTAACCTAAAACGAGTAGGCATACTGTATAAGTAAAAACATGCCTTCTAATTTCTTCTTTTAGCTGTAAATTTTCCATTGCAAATCTGGTCACTTCTTGATTCCGATCCACCTGGCCACGCAATACCTCAATTTCCTTCAAATGCTCTTCCTTTTCGTTCAGCAAGCATGTTTCAGCTGAGATCTTCCCAGAAGCAACTGCTTCTAGTCTCTTTATTCTAGCTTCTCGAAAACGTAGCCTCATCTTCAGGCCTTGTATCTCATCTTCCCGTTGTTTGGCCTGATTCATCCCATATTGCAACCATTAAATTTACATAGATTTAAATCAGAAAATGTCAAGAACTACAATTATCAATAGATCAAAAACAGAGAATCATGATAACTAATAATACAGAAATTCCAAATTAGAGCCTTGTGACAAATTGACAACTTGACTCAACATATGCTGATAAAACTTTCATATACAAATTTCTATTTGATTAAAAGCTTATGTGTATCTCTCCTTTTCTCTTTAAACAAACACTCCAACATAAAATGATACAGCAAATCAATTAAGTACAAATATACTGCTTTTCATAGATACCAGCTTCAGGGCCGCTTGATTTTCTTCTCTTAATGCCTGCATTGACATATCTTTATCCTTTTCCCTCCTAAAGGCCCCAACGAGGGCAACTTCATAGTCTTTTTTCTGCGTAAAAAGAAAACATGCTCAGTAAACATAGTTATGTGAAACTGGATGATTTCTCAGACACAGAATTATCTACCTGAGATATTTTTTTAGCAGATGCTAATGGAAATGGACTGAATGATCCTTGACCACCTTCCCACTTAAATGATCCTGGAGAACCTGGAAAGCTAATTATTGAAACGTCATTGTCCTGAACTTCTCCTCCACCACCAACTAGACCTCGTAAGTGGGATACTTCTTTCTGAAACACAGTAAAAAAAATATCCATTACAAATAAGTTAACTTAGAACATTTCTCTTGAGCAACATGCATTTCATTAAATCAATAAATCTTCTTGTAAATTAAAATGGAATGAAATATAAGTTGAAAAGTGGAAGTAAACTCAAGCTCGTCTTTATACTTTCATGATAAGCAATTCAGTATGCATCTATAAAGGTGTCACTTAATCAACCAATCTTCTTGGAAATTGACAATGGCAGGAAATCTAAGTTGTTAGAGTGTCCTTACTTCCTTTCAAAGTGCAGATGTAAAGTAAAGGCAAACTATTCCTCAATGTTATACTTTTATGATAGGCAGCTCAATAAGTATCTATAAAAGCATTAATTCAATTCAATATCAATAAAGGTGAGGCACTAATAGAACCAAATTTTTGAACCATTACCCTCCAATAATAAAAAAAATCAAGCATTTTATATGCAATGACAATTTTTAACATAACTGAAGAAAGGATACACCAAAACTAGATTACCTTAAGTTGTTGAATTTGAATTCTCATGGCAATGACATCCCCAGATGCATCCTCGTTTACAATGGCCTGGAGATGAATATACAATAATTAAAAAAGTAATTATTAAAACTGTCCCAAGGGTCCATATGCTAGAATTGCGCTACAAAAGTTTGTGTAACATTCTTTTTGGTACAATCTATTCAGCATTACCGATTAACTAAAAACCTTAGAATAAAATGATTTCTACTTCAAACATGTAATCAACTATCGGCCACTTATTGTTCACAGAAAATGAAAGTGCATTCATTAATGAATACGAGAACTACTAAAGACATACATTGTTCTTGATAAATTTAGCGCGCTGTGCAAACTTCAACGTGCTTAATGTCTCAAGCGAACAACTGCAAGAGTTACTAAATGTTACTCACATATAAAAGCAATAACCACATATTGCAAATGAAGTTGAGATTGTTAATGACAAAGATGTGAAACTACAGGAAAATTTGCAAAGAAACAATAATGTTAAAATCCAGTTAATATGACTCTGATGAACCAAGGTAAACTTGCTCATTGCTGGTTCCCATAATTCCATGTGAGACACTAAATCCTTATGCAAAGAAATTTTGAACAATAGCAGAGGAAGGAAGAGGGTTCACTGACCTAATGGAGGGGCTAATATTTGCAATTATGATTGTTTTTGAATTTCCTCCTAGAGAATCCTGAAAGGAAGAGTAACTGATCACACTATTGTACTTATGGAAGAGTTCAGAAAACAACTGCATTTTAGCCAAACATCATTAACAGGAAAATTTTAATTTCGTTTGAAATCCTAGATAGAAGTTTCAAAATACTATCAGGCCAAAATATCACAACATACTTGTGGTTTATTCCAAGTAACAAACTCACTAATAAAATTATACATTGAATCTCTCCTGAAGGTACATATTTCAGGTGCTTCACCCCATAATGTTTCAAGTGCAGTTTCCAGTTCCATCCACTTTGACTGGAATCTAATTGGGAAACTATGATTGACAACCTGAACAAAATGAATCTAGTAAATCCAGCACCAACCTGAAGTAAAAATGTGAGCTTTGAATCACGGTAAGGAACATGGAGCGACTTCCCATTAGATATACTTACTAGGTTCATAATCACAAGCCTGCAAGTATAATATCACCCCAAGAGTTAATTTTTCTAGGGTAACAGTAACAATGAAATGCCTAGTAGGAAGTATGAAGTTTGGTGTGAGCAAACAGTAGTTCAAGATTGTCAATGAGGATACCAACCCCAAGGTTGAAAGAGACTTGTTGATGTTAGTAGCTTCCTTGAGGCGCTCCCCTTCTGCACCAGAACTCTTCTGCCTATCATCAAAATGGATACACAATATTAGACCTATGTGTATCAAATGCAGTAAAATATGTTTCACTTCTTTGTTCATCAAAATCATTTACACTCTCGGGATCCAATTACCTCTCGGATCCAGCCAAATCAACAAGATTAAGTCGAGCAAATCGGAAGTGTGTTACTCCTTGAGATTCCCACTACAACAAGCAATTAAATTGAGTTTATATCAGAACATATTGGTAAGACATAAACTAACAAGGTGTTGGTCAGGTGGTGTAAGGCTCAACAGATCCCTAAGTAGACCAAAAGATCAATGGTTCAATTCATGAGAACGTCACTTGTTTGGAGGGGGGCAATCACACATCCGAAAGGGATTAGTTCCTTACCAATAGGGTGAGGAAATACTCTTGGTTATACCCAAAAAAATACTTGGAAGACATAATTAAAAAGGTTAAGCACTTTTTTGCATGAAATATCCTCAATTAAAAAGGCATCAACATTACTCACCTGACTCTCAATGATGCAAGTAAATACGCTATGAGAACGACTGCTAGCATGATTCATATTAGTAGCGGCTACCTTTCTGTTCGCAGCACCCTAGATAACATAAATTTCAATGAGTGCTTAATCAATCGGCAGATAAGTTGCACTGAAAACATGCAAAATTCAATTAAATGCACTAAAACATAATGCGACAATAAAAACCATATATGATGTTTTTTCTTCTCAACGTTGGAATTGCAAATGCCAAAAAGTGAGATAAATAATTTTCAGCTACAAACTGAAATTTTCTAAAAAAATGAATAAAGCAGCATCAATGCAGCAAATGTTAAAAAAACAATATTCAAGAGCCAAAGAGGAAAGATGAATGTATTACATACCTGGATAAGTTGTTGAATGACATCTCGAGCATTAGTAACCTCAACTTCCTTGAGATTTTCAACATATACTCCTTTCTTACTGTCTTCTCTTATCTGCCAAATGATTTCAAAAAGAAAATAAGTTCAACATATGATTTAAAATGTTTCTTCCCAATGCACACTTGAACATTAGTTCATATAATAATTGCATATTATTCCATTAGGCTTTGAGGGTGAACTTCCGAAGAGATAATATATATTAGACAGGCACAGAGAAGTGATGTGATTTTATATTATAATGAATCTCAATAATATTCAATGAATAGTTAGGTCTTACCTGGAGATTGTTAGATGAGGGGTCCAAAAGATCAAGGATTTGCTCATTGTATATCTCCAAGAAAGAACATTTGCATGTAAATTTTAACTTTTCATCTCTGCGGACCTCTTTTTCCTGGTATATTAGACCAATTATTACAGACAAAAACTAGATTCTCGCACATATAAATATAGAAATGGATAGCTATACTACAACATATATGTACATTAGTTTTAGTTGTCCAAAAATTAGAAATTCAAAATGTAACATGAGTAGAATTCTGGGGTAGACCCTGTTGTAGGAACAAATGATTCAAGAGAAGTCATGACTTGATGATCATTTCAAAATTTCAACACAGTTCATTAACTATTCATTATCAACAACATAAACAACAAACTTTTTTCCCATTAGGTAGGGTCAGCTACAAAGATCAGTCAAGGTCATCATGTCCTATCCAAAACCATGACTTTAGAAATGCCATTTAAATATAATTTTTTGAGTGGTGTCACCTATACTTCTGCCCCTTGGTCCTCCCCCTACCTTTAACTATAGGGCTTCTCCTTCACCCGCTCTACTCTTCTTCCTAAGGCTTCTAAAGTCATTTCATCACATATCCAAATCACCTAAGGCGAGATTTTATCATCACCATTTCCACAATAGGTGTTACCCCTACCTTCTCTGTAATGTATTCATTCATATTCATCTGCATCTAAGCTCATAACAAATTGTACCTTTTGGATTCTAGAAAATAAGTGCTCAAAAATTCTTGGTGTCATCCCACAATTGACACTGTGTCTTCTAGTTCCTCCCTCAATGTCACCAAGCATCGTGTGAGTCTTTCCGCTTCCAGTCTACATGAAAAGATAAGAAATGTCAAATAATCAACAAGATAACCAAAGTCTCACAAATTCTTAACAAGAACAAGCAGAACTAAAAATAAAAAACCTTGCCATCACTATCTATGCAGGGTTAGACTCTATGTTATGAACCACGGCATCCCTCATTTTAGATTATAATTATCAAATAAATCTAACTGAAACAACAAGAACTCAGACAAATACTCACTTGGCCATAAGCAAACATACAACTGTTGTAGCCTCCCATGCAATTTTCTACCATTGGTAACCCAGCTACTTTAAAAAGCTTCTCCTGTCACATTAATGATGTAAAACCAAGCCTCAAAATCAGAGAAGAACAAAAACACAAGGCTGGATATAAACATGGCATGACAATAAAGCTTGAATCTACCAAAAAAAGTTATAGTAACTCACTGACCACAATATGAATGGAAGTATCTAGCAAAAGTTTACCTGGCTAACATTCTCGTCAGCAACAACATCAAAAGTAAATCGTGACTCGGGATGCCCAGTCCAAGTAATTGCCTGGCAACTCTCTTGCCTAACACATTTGCTGTAACCTTGCACTGAAATCTCAGCATTGCTTAGAGGCCGCATTCTAATTATAACCTATCTCAAAAAGTAAACCAAAGCAAACTTTATTACCATAATCATGTTATAAATCTACCACAAACGAGGTAGAAAAATATTGCTGGGATCACGAATTTAGTGATTAAAACTCATTAGTTAGCTTTCACATTCATTAAGAAAGTATAGTACCTGCACATTGTGATCCTTCCAGAAGGAAGGATCCTCGCAAACTTCAAATGTGTGAGATGAAGAAACCGCGGCGGTGGTAGTAAGAACAAGAGAAGCTTCAGAATGTGGAAATAGGTTTTGTTTGGCATCTGATTTGAGAAGATCAGGAGTATTCTGAATGAGGGAAGCGGAATCGGATGAGGAATGATCATGGAACCTAAACTTGTTCTTAATCGCACTTGCAGCCTCAGATAGGAACGGCATTCTGAAGAAGAGAGAATACGATTCAGTGATCTAACGGTGGAGATGGGTTTAAATTCAAACGTTTGAGATAGGAGTTTCAAATTTTCCAAGTATGGAGCCAAATCCCAACTTTATTTATCCTTTTTATTAATAGGTAAAATAGCAATATAAAAGTAAGTAAACGAGTTTTAATAAATATATAAATATATATTAATAAATAAAAGATTAGTTTGCTTAGAGAAGGAGGAAGCATAAAGAAGAGAAGAGAGAAGAAAGAGAGAGAGAGAGCGATGGGGGAAGTGGTGACAATGGCAGATTTAACAGCAAGCATGGAAAAGGTATCATCATTATCAACAACAACATCAACTTCTTCTTCTTCTCATTCTCTCTTCCTTCCTTCCAACCTTCCTTTATTCTCCGCTTTTCTCTCCTTCGCTCTTGCCCAGTTTCTGAAGATCTTCACTACCTGGTATCTCTCTCTTTCTCTGTTCTATCTTATATGAATCAGATCCATGCTATAATTATGAATAATAATTATGTGATTATATAATAGGTATAAGGAAAAGAGATGGGATTCAAAAAGGTTGCTTGATTCAGGTGGAATGCCTTCCTCACATTCTGCTACTGTCTCCGCTCTTGCACTCTCTATTGCTCTCCAACATGGCACTTCCTCACCCGCTTTCGCTATTTCCATTGTCTTGGCTTCCGTTGTATGTTTTTTTATATCAATTTCATGAATACTATTATCAACACTGTCATAATGTGTGTGTGATAATGTGTGTGTGATAATGTGTGTGTGTGTGTGTGTTGTAGGTAATGTATGATGCCTCAGGAGTTAGACTCCATGCAGGTCGCCAAGCAGAAGTAACTTGTTCTTTTTCTTTATCATAATTGATGTCTTATTATTATTATTATTCTGTTGCTTTACATCTTCACAACATGTCTATTATCTCCATTAAAGGTGCTTAATCAAATAGTGTGCGAACTACCTCCAGAACATCCTTTGTCCAATGTAAGACCTCTCCGCCACTCACTTGGTCATACTCCACTTCAGGTGCTGAATTAGGGGGTGCTCTCTTTCTGACTCTTGTTAATGCTACCACTTTATATTCACTAATGTTTTGTTTTCTACAGGTTGCTGCTGGTGGCTTACTGGGATGTGTTATAGCGTTTTATATTATTACAAACTCCAATTGAGATGCCATGTGTTATAGCCTTTTACCTTATTCTCTCAAATCCAACTGCATCACCAAAACGCCACCATCATGGAAGCCTCATGTTCTTGCAACAATGCCACTGTTATAAAGATCACACTACATTCATGTGCTTCACCTCCGTGTTGGAAGATCCTGCTTCATCAATAACTTTCCCTCAATTGATCATCAAACACAATTTCACATAAAGTATGTTGAAGTTTCTTTCTTTCGCATTGGATCAAAATCAATGTCTCTTTTCAATTATGTTGAATAGTACATATTACCACAAATTTCTTATATTATAAGTTTCATATATTGAATTTAATGGATTTGACAGACGCGTCTTATACACGGTTTGAGAAATTTTGAAAACTTCATAGGAAAGTGTTTTAGAGAGACTAATGTGTCTATTCATGCAACAGGTTAACCAATCTCTCTTTAATAAAATTATGTTTGATCATCAAAGAGGAATCTGAATAGTCATTCAAGAGTCTCAATAATCTGACTCTTCCAATATAAATAAGTTTGTATACCATTACTTCTTCACTTCAGAACAAACTCACTTGAGAGAAGGCTCAAAGATACCATACACAGTACATGATTTAGAGAGAACCATCAATTTTAGCAATAACAAACTCACTTGGAAAATATTACAACCAAAAGTATTTGATGATGCTGACCCAAGTTTCCCTGATAATCCTCAAGTTTCATAGCCTGGGTTTGAGATCAAAGAAAAATGCATGGTAATGGTTAGATGCATTAGGAGTTCACTGTTACTGTTTTAATTAATTTAGAATCCGTGTTTTAGGCTCAGAGGATCATCTTACTTATGAAGATGGGTTGAGCATAAAAACTAAGCAGCCAAGGACAAAAGGACAGGTCAAAGTCTGCTCCTTGAAAATAGACCACCTTGTGAGTTGAGATCATCTTAAGTATTGGACCTTCCGGTGTGAGACCCTGAATCTTGGAATACAAAAAGGTATATTAGAGCAGTTACACACGTTTTTAAAGCATCATAGAGCAGGTGCTTGAATAATTTACATTCCTATGTTCTTTTTTTGGGTCCATCTATATACAACTTTGTTTGTAGAACTGTAGAAGAGAGTGCTAAACACAGGATCTTCTTCCCAATTATAGAAAGAAAAAAAGAGGAACATGATTAAATGTAATTTAATCAAGCTCGGTAGTTTTATGACTTGTAATTAATTATATTGATAGAAAAAACTTAGTAAGGTTACTTGGTTATGTTACTGTGACTTGTGAGGTAGTAAAGTCCGAGAAGACTAAAAGGAACACAGAACTAATGTCCAACAGCATGGAAGAATCAGTTTGGTGACATTAATCTCAGGGATTGAATAAAGGTACATTAAAATGGAGCTATGGGTGATTAAGATGGAACTAGATCTCAGTTAAAATGTGAAGAACTGAAGACACGAGTTACATTTTCTTGTCTTCTTCCATTATTGTTGTCTACTGAAAAGTTAAGCTAAAATAAATAACAATATTTTGATTTTATTTGAACCCCTTTTATGACAGACCCATGTGCTTGCTATTGCCTTCTTAAGATATATGTGGTTGACTCTAATTTTGGAGGGACAAAATTGTTTGAGAAATGAAACCTTCCAGAATTAGTTGATGAGTTGATGATTTTTACCAAATTGTCATTGATGTACATAAATAGTAATAATAATGTTTGTAAATGGAGAAAATGGATAGCTCCCACGAACGTGTAACACGAATCCCGACCCCACCATCAATCATAAGAGAGCAGAGAGACAGACACAGATTATGATGACCTTATCATCTATCTCACCCATTTACGTGTAACACACCCCAAATATACCATTCCCTTCTTCACAACCACCATGTCGCTACTGCCACCGGTGCCACCTTCCCCCTCTTTAACAACTCCTCCGGCTCGCCTCCCGGTCCGGGAAATTCCTGGAAGCTACGGTTGGCCACTTCTGGGTCCCATATCGGACAGATTAGACTACTACTGGTTCCAGAAACAGGAGAGCTTCTTTAAGAAGAGAATGGAAAAGTACAAGAGCACTGTGTTCCGTACCAATGTTCCTCCTTCGTTTCCTTTCTTCACCAACGTCAATCCTAACGTTATTGCTCTTCTTGATTGTAAATCATTCTCTCATCTCTTCGATATGGAACTGGTTGAGAAGAAGGATGTGCTTGTAGGAGATTTTGTCCCTAGCCTTGCTTTCACAGGAAATATTAGAGTTGGTGCTTACCTAGATACTTCTGAACCTCAACATTCCAAGGTGTTCTTCTACTACTACTAATAAATGTCAACTAAGGTGTATTTTTAAACCGATTTTAAGCTTAAATTAATTAAGTTGAACCAGGTAATCTTAGTTTTTGACACAAGATTGATCGAATGAGCGGTTACCGACTCGAGCTGATTTTTATAACAATAAAGACACATGTGAGTGTTAGACATATCATTGTAGACTAAAATCAACATTCAAAACTAAAAAAAATCGTAGATACTAAAACCGGAAATTGGCTAAGTATGCTCTCCGGTATTGGAGAGGAGAATGCATAAAAAAATTAGGATGATGTAACATTATTACCCTGAAAGGTTCCATTCTCACAGAGGTTCAATAATAGTTATATCTGAGCATTAGAGTTGATGATATTGTAATGAATTTTTAGTAACATAGAATGATTAGATGAGCAATGATGAATTGAGATATTGATGAGTAATCAGCATTGAGTTACAACAGGTGAAGAAGTTCTGTATGGATGTACTAAAAGGAGGATCCAGCATATGGGTACAGGAACTGGTTTCAAACCTAGACATACTGTGCGACAACATAGAAGCAAGTCTCTCCAAATCCACATCCGCAACTTACTTGTTCCCACTCCAACAATTCCTTTTCACCTTCCTCTTCAAGGTCATTACAAGTATTGATCCATCTCTCGATCCTAACATTGCTAACTCCGGCTACGCTATGATGAATCGATGGCTCGCCCTCCAGCTCAGTCCCACCATCTCCATTGGTGTCCTCCAACCCCTTGAGGAAATCCTTCTTCATTCCTTCCCTTATCCTTTCTTCCTCGTTAGCCGAGACTACAACAATCTCTACAACTTCATCAAACAACACGGTCACTCCTCAATACTATTAAATACCTACCAAATATTTATGTTAACTTATTATGTACCAATGATATTTTATTTGATGTGCAATGAATGAACTATAATAACAGGCAAGGAAGTGATAGAGAAAGGTAAAATGGAGTTCGGGTTGAGTGAAGAAGAGGCAATCCACAACCTACTTTTCACGCTGGGTTTTAATGCATATGGTGGGTTCTCCATTTTTCTTCCAAGTTTGATAGAAGCAATAGGGAAGGACTCCAACGGTTTGCAACAGAGGCTGAGAAAAGAAGCCAGGGAAACAGGGGGTTCAACGTTGAGTTTCGATTCTATCAAAGAGATGGACCTGATCCAATCTGTGGTTTATGAAACCCTACGGTTCAACCCTCCGGTTCTCTTGCAGTATGCACGGGCCAGGAAGGATTTTTGGCTCAGCTCGCATGATTCGGCTTTCGATGTCAAGAAGGGAGAGTTGCTGTTGGGGTACCAGAAGATTGCAATGAGGGACCCGGTCGTGTTTGACGAACCGGACCGTTTTATACCGGACCGGTTCACTAAGGCGAAAGGGGGAGCTGAGTTGTTGAACTATTTGTATTGGTCCAATGGACCCCAAAGCGGGACACCCAGCACGTCAAATAAACAATGTCCAGGGAAGGACTATGTGACCCTCACTGCAGCTTTGATTGTGGCTTACTTGTTTCGCAGGTATGATTCCATAAAGGGGGATGGAGGTTCTATCACTGCCCTTATAAAGGCCTAATGTCCCAGGATTGAGAATGCCTTCTTTCCTCAAGTTAAATTATTATGTAATAACTATTTATCAATGATTATATAAACTAGAGTATTGACAATGTCTGACAAACCAAATTCATATTATTTAGTATTAACTTGACATGCACTTAATCCCATATATACAGAGGTCAATCTCAATGTGAGTGCCTCTCCTGAGTGGCATAGAAAATTGGGGTCAGATGGCCTACCTGATTCACATAACCAAAAATCCAAAGGGAGTTTAGAGTTAAACCCCACATTACACGTTTTGAACCCCACTTAGTGCAATTGTGAAACTAATAATTGGTTGTTGTTGCAATCCACATTTTGCACACCATAACACATATGTGACCTTGGGTTACTTAAAAACAGCACATGTGTAAAGTTGCCCAAATCATATATGTTAAAATACACATGTAACATATATAACTTTGGGTTTTGAAATTACTATTTTGAACTTCAAATTTAAACTCTCAATCCAAAAGTGTTTGAAGGTAATGCCATATTCTCTATTGGAAGCATTTGCATTGTATGCTCAAAATGTTCATTATTTGCTTAATTGCTTCCAAGACCTGCATTGTTATTTTTCTGGCACAACAAAGATGAGGGGACCTACTTCCAGTTACATTCATTACACACCTTAGTCCTTAGTCAACAAAAATACAATCTGTTGTATTCACCTACACTTCTGTGAATAAGCAAAAAAACTGAACCAACTTACAAACCCCTCAATTTCGTCCTAAAAAATTATAATGTCGCCAAATAAATCCTTGGAAGTTTTTTGTCCCTAATTAAGTCCTTCAATTTAACATTGTCTTGAATCTTCTAAGAGCTTAATTGGTGATAAAATAACTTTTAAAGACCCATCTGATAACACTATAATCTTTCCAGGAATGAATTGAGAGTTAACTCTGTCTCTGTATATGAGAACCGTGATCATTTGGCCTTACATGCATTTAAAATCACTAGAACTAATATGCCACAATCACTCCATTAAGGCCATACCATGTCTAAGCAGTTTGTACTTTCCCTTGAGACTGAGTATGAGATTTGGCAACCCCTTCTTTCCAACCTTTCTGACGAGCTCGCTGTTCCCACAATGCAGTAAGCCTTTTCTGAGCCAGTATTGATATTTCAGCCTTTTCCCTTGCCTCCTCACATGTCTCCATCCCTGAATTACACTTGTCTGCTTCCTTTTGATACTGAGATGCAATCTTCTTGGCATCGAGCAGAGCCATGTCTGCACGTTGCTGATTTTCCAAAGCTTGAGTTTCCCGTAGCTTCAGTTCTTCTGACAACAGCTCCGCAAAATTTTGCTCTGTGTCTGCATTTGCCTCAGGGTTGTGCTTTGCACAATCTAAATAACAATTAGTCAAGAAAAGAAATAAAAGATTGTAAAAGGTGTTGAATCTGAAATGCAGAAATTAAAAACAAATATTTGTTGACGGCTTAAATATGTTTGTAGTCCCTATAAAGTAGGAAGAGTTTGATTTTGGTCATATAAAAAGTAGGAAGAGTTTGATTTTGGTCATATAAAAAGTAGGAAGAGTTTGATTTTGGTCATATAAAAAGTAGGAAGAGTTTGATTTTGGTCATATAAAAAGTAGGAAGAGTTTTTGATAAAAAAAATGCAGAAATCAAAAATGATTTTTTCTCTATTTAGAAAGGCAAAAGCGTACAGGGCACATGAGATTTAAGATCCTGAAGGTTGATCTAATCTAGGGAGAAACAACAAGGAAGCTTACTGCTTAAATTGAGAGTAAATATGCTACTTCAACTTCTACTATTGTGAAAGTGTGTACTATATAAAGTCGTAGAGTTCATTTAGAATTTAGAATACAGAAACCAACCTCCAAACGAAATGTTGCTAAGCCCTGCACAGATACAGACAAGGAAACTATAATAAGAACTTGTTTGATTTATAGTTAGATCAAGAGAAAGGAGCAATAAATTGTGACAAAACAACCATCTTCAACAGGAACTGAAATTGTACCAAAAGTCTCGAAAAATAAATAAAAGTAAAAACAAAACAAATAATTTTAAATTTTATTAGTGATAACCAAAGGCATTAAAAGTAAGTGATGCCAGTACACTTTTACCACAACTTATGCAGAAGGCTAATGATTAACCATGTGAAGCTATAGCCAAGAGGTAATAGATAATGTTGTGTGCATATCACCTAAGAGCTATCACTATTATAATTAATAAATTGCTTAAACTTGTGGATTAGTCAAGACATGTGAATCAATTTTCATGATTTTGAATCATTGAAGCAACCATGAGCAGTCCAAATATGATGCCACATTTTGTTACTAATAATAGTATTAAACTATTAATTGATATATTAAAATTGACATCCCTTGAGGTTTAGTATATTCAAAAAATCTGAGCCCTCTTTTTACAATGACCCCCTGATCCACAGAGAGAGGGGGTAAGTGTAACCTTTGAAGCAAGATATGTATTGAATATAGTTTAGTTAAATCTCAGGGAGATCAAAGTAATTTACCACCAATTAGAATCATACTCATAAAACATAAGAATCAGATCTCATAGATTTTGTATATTCAGATTCAAAGTCCAAATAAATGCGTTGATGAAACCAAATTAAGAATAGAAAAAGAAGGGCATGCCTTGTTATTTACAAGAAATGAAAATTGATTAGATCTTAACCCTAGTAATTGATGAGGTGATAAATTAGCTTAATTGATGAGAAAGTTGTGAACTTTGAGAAGAGATCTAAGAACCCAGGAAGAGATAATATACCTTGGGGAATAGAAACAATGGGTTGTGAAGAACAATCACAGAGGCAAGGAGAGCATGAAGGAGCATAAGAAGATTGAAGAAGTTCAACAAGGTGCCAGTAGAGAGGGGGACCCACAATGTAAGCTGCAATGGACAAAGCCACTAAACCCAAACCCAATCTCACTGCACCTCCACTACACCTCATTGAACCCATTCAATTGATATTGATTACTGTTGCAGTGAAGAGAGAGAGAGAGAGAGAGAGAGAGAGAGGGAGAAGTAAGAGAGAGAGAGAGAGAGAAATCAAGTTGAGATCTTTAGAGAGAGAGAGAGAGAGAGAGTAAGTGAGTGTTCAAGTTTATTAATGCAAAAGAGAAGCAGCTTCCTTTTCTTCCCCCTTCAGTCTTTTCTCTGTTCTAAACTTTTTGTACTAACTTCATTTTCTTATTTAGTTTTATGGACACATTTAGAGATATACTTAATGGAAAACACTTTTATTATATTAAGTAACTTTATCTTATGGTAACTTCTTTTCTAATTTTTAGTTATAAAACCATTTATTAATTTTAACACTATTGGTTGTGATATTTCCAACAATAGCAATAATTAGTAATTACATATTTTCACTGAACTTTCATAAATAATGCATGTTTTTGGAAAGCATGACATTTTAATACAATAGTAATTTCGAAATTGACCACTTGTTGGTGGTGTTCTTCTGTGTCCTAAACCCTGAGGCCCAGGTCTTGTATTGGGTCAGTGTCCATAAAGGCCACTGGATCTGGTGTACAAAATTCACATGCCCAACCTTGATGAGTATATTGGTTGGATATCATCTAACAAAATAACATTTTTAAAAAGAAAGTCAATGGAGAGGGCATAACACTAACCTAAAAGATATGAATATATATGAGTGTGAGAAAAGAATATACATAGAGAAGAATTAGAGGAATGTATAAGAGATAGTAAAATATGAATGAAGCATGCAATGATCCGTTTTATGAGGATCAAACCTATAAACCTATTCCTTCTCAATGTGAAGTGTCTCTACTTACTCAGTCAAAATAAAAAACTGAATTGATGACTAACACTACATCCATTCTCCACATTCATCTCTTCTCTTTCTCTCTCTTATTCCATTGAAATTGATGGCCACAGTGGTTGGACTCAACATCCATTCATCAGATCCTCGTTAACAAACAAATGTAACCAACCCATGTTGAAAAAACATCATTAATAAACATGGATGCCACAGATAGTAACAACAGTATACAACCCTTCCAAGTCAACCTTAGCTGCAGTAGTCCTTCACCCTCTCAAGATAACAACAACAACAATAACAATGAGAGACCCTTCATTGATGAGATGGACTTCTTCTCTCTTCATCATAACAACATTAACAATATTGCTTCTTCCTCTACCTCTGCACCACCACCTCACATACATCATCATCATCATCATCATGTTCCTTCCACCACTACTCCTATCTTCGATTTCAAAGTAAACGTGAGTCACCCTTTATCCTATATATATAGATATATATTATATTCTTACGGATTCTATGATTCTCAATTATCTGAAAAGGGTTCAAATATAAGATGTTGGTGTGCTCATGAATGTTTAATTCTTTTACTAGACTGGTCTCAACCTTCGTACTACCAGCAGTGATCAATCTATGGTGGACGATGATATCTCACTAAATTCAGAAGAAAAAAGAACTAAGAATAAGGTAAACAAAATTATGTCCTACGAAAGTTCAGTTTTTGGATGAAATTTTAATATTTTATCATTGATTAGTTCTTAATGTTGTTGTCGTTTATGATTGACAATTCATATGTTTTGTTATCTGTTTGAGTTCATCTTTCAGCTGGTTGTTCTTCAAGCGGAGCTGAGGCGAATGAAGGTGGAGAATCTTCGGTTGAGGAGCCTGGTTGATGATGCTAAATCCAATTACAATGACTTGCATGTGCATTTGTTGAATTTGATGCAAGAAAAGAAGGGTGAGGACACAGAAGAACAACACCAACAAGTGTTTGATGGAAAACTAAAAGACAAGAAACAAAGTGGGAATGGAGGAGCCTTAGTGCCAAGGCAGTTTATGGATCTTGGGTTGGCTACTAATGCTGCTGATATTGGAGAGGTGGCTTCCAAGGAATTAGAGAATCACATGAAGAATGGGGATGCTAGTGATGAAGGACTTGTAGTGTTTGATCAAGACAAAAAGGAAATCCATAGAGGAATTGAGAGAGAGGATAGTCCACCAGATCAGGTTTTGAGTACTAATAGAGTTCCAAGGTTTAGTCCTACAAATGATCAAACTGAGGCCACTATGAGGAAGGCTAGAGTTTCGGTTAGAGCTCGATCAGAGGCACCCATGGTAATTATGTCAGTGTACTTCAATTTCACAATTTACTAAGGCCAAATTGTTTTTAAAGCAGTATTATTGATTCACATTTCAGACTACCTTCACCATATATGATAATGATATTTTTGTGCACAAATATGCATAGTTTTCTCATAAACTATCTAAGTATCATGAGAATTTGTCAGTTGTTCAAATCACATTTTTGCGCACAAGTAGTATGCTGCACACTTTTCTCAAAAAACTATCAGGTGCTGCAGCCATAAGTTGTAGAAATTAATATGTTTTTTTATGTGTAGCTTCTTTATTTTCCTTTCATGTGATAGAAAATTGTTTATTGTCTCAGATCACTGATGGGTGTCAATGGCGAAAATATGGGCAGAAGATGGCCAAAGGAAACCCATGTCCTAGAGCATATTACCGGTGCACCATGGCTTCAGGTTGCCCTGTAAGAAAACAGGTATGTTTATGCCCATTCTCAACCTTAATTTACTGCTCTTGCTTCTGAGCTCTATCAAATTCTCCCTCATTGTTGAGGTTTGTGCTGTGTTAGCTAAAATTAATAGCAATTTAAGTTGTATACTTATGTGACATATCATTATACTAAATTGTTATAGGTTTGTTCTGAGAAGGTAGGCCATGATTAAAAAAAGAAAGTGCCATATTTGTAAGTAACTATATATATTTGATACATATATGAATAGGTACAAAGGTGTGCCGAAGACAAAACAATACTTATCACAACATATGAAGGAAATCACAACCACCCTTTGCCTCCTACAGCTATGGCAATGGCACAAACAACTTCTTCAGCTGCAAGAATGCTGCTTTCAGGATCCATGTCAAGCGCGGATGGCCTAATGAATGCAAACTTCCTCACAAGAACACTCCTTCCATGCTCTTCAAGCATGGCAACTATCTCAGCATCAGCACCATTCCCAACTGTCACATTGGACTTAACTCAACCTCCAAACACTTCACACTTACCAAAGCCCCAAACTCAATTCCAAATCCCCTTCCAGCAAGGTGTCAATTCCACACCTTCATTATTGCCTCAGATAATTGGTCAAGCACTCTATAACCAATCACTGTTTTCTGGTCTTCAAATGTCTCAAGATGGTAATCAATCACAACAGCAACAGCCACAAATTGCTGACACAGTTGGTGCTTCCATTGCAGCTGATCCTAACTTGACTGCAGCTTTGGCTGCAGCTATTACTTCAATCATTGGTGGTGCTCAACCAAATAATAACAACAACAACAACAACACTAGTACATCCAATAACAGCAATGGCAATATTACATCAAGTAACAACTAATAACTACCTAGTTCACACATTACTCTTTCATTTTTTTTACTTTCGTTTTATTGAGGTTAATTTATTTTTCCTTCTCTATTTTTTCATTGGTATGAGTCATGGGACATTTATTGTCAGACATATAGTTGATATTCTTTGTCATGTCTCAGCAGATATAGAAAAACAAAACAAATGTCAAAGAAAAAAATTGAAAAATAAGATATGCGAAAAAAAACCAAGGCATATATTTAGTTTGTTCCACATGATTTGGTACGGATGTTATGAAAATGGATGGAAGGTTGATTTGTCTTTGATGTGGTTTATTGATTTATGTATTGTTGTAATGGAAAAAGGTAAATGATGAAGAGAAGATAGAAGATAGTTGCGGTGAGACAAAAGGAGTCCTGAAAATGGTGTGTAGAAAGATGGCCTAAGTAGGCTACATATGGACAAGATCTACTTTCTCGTACCAATCCTATTATGTCACGTCTATTAAAAAAATTAAATATTTATAACTTTATTAATTTTATTTCATTGTGATTGGCCAAGGACGTGGTTAGGGACAGCAAATCCTCATCCGACTACATATATACTTAGTACCACAGAAATACAATAATAGATGCAACATAGGCAATGTAATGGTTTGCCTCATCAACACAACCCAATCAAATACCAAATTTGTGGAGAACATAGATCTGGTCACGTAATATCAATTAAAAAAATTAATTTTAATTGTTATTAGTATTATTTTTTAGTGTTGTATTTTACCATTCTAAAAGGGGAAGGATAATGACTATCAATAAGAAGTGATGTTTTGCTATAAGTATCCAAGAGTTGGAAGGTTATGTCCATGATTTATTTACCTATCAGTATTGTTTCAAGTGAAAACATTATACAAAAATTATAATAAAAGTTATCATATAAGCAATAAATCTACATCTTATAACAAATCACAAATAATTATAATAAAAGTTAGTTATTAAATTAATGATCATTTAAAAAAGATTGGATGATCTGTATTAATTATTTTCATTTCTAATCATAGTAATGTAATGTTTTTGGGTGAGTAACGATATATACGAGTGAGAATCCATTTATTATAATAGTAAGTTTTTTAAATTTACTCCACATCCTAGCTATCAATTATATGTATATCTAATAGTTTAGATCTGCTAATTAATTGTAATCCTCCCTAAAATTGATGGATAGGATGGAGATTAACTTTATATATATATATATATATATATATATATATATATATATATATTCTTTTTAATCATTACACTTTACTTTGTGTGAGTGTGTAAGAGAAAGAATTAGCACTTTGAAGCAATTTAAGGTCCAGTCACCATGAAAGATGTGACAAAAGGATGACATTTTTTCTTTGGGTTTGATCTTTGTTTATTAGTCGCAGTTGGCACCACCATACTATACATAACGGAACGTTAAAGCAAACATGAAGCATGAAACGTCATTCTATTCTTCTACTACACATTTTAATTTGTCGGTTAATAAAGTTTCATTTGTGGAGAACAAACTTCCACACTCTTTATATTTCTTGTGTTTTCCACACTCAGCATCATGCTTCAAACTTCAAATCAAAACAATGCTATTATCATCCCTACTTTCACATTGTCGTGTATATATCCCTACTATATATTATAAATTCAACCTATAAACAATTATACATATAATTAATTGCTGAACTAATATAATTTTTCGCAGTTATTTCCAACACACTTAATCAATACTCTAGTTGGAGACAAATCAAACTCAGCTGAGTCTCACTTAAGTGCTACTTGTAGCAATTATCAAACACGTGGAACATTGGAGCCCACACAAATAAAACGTGTTGTTTATTTTCTTAATCCACACGTGTTGCCAGCCACGTGTACAGGTTGGCCCCGCTTTTGTTCTTTTTCCCAATATTATTACGCGAAATACCTTTTTCATTTCATACACAGAAAATAACACATAAATAAAAACTGGACCACGTGGCATTCGTGTGATCGAAGCATCTTTTGGTTCTTTTCTCACTCACGCCATTTTACCTTCTAATCCACGTCACTCACATTTGCAAATAATTCATTTTAATTAGTCTCTTTTCAAAAATAAAAATGCAAGTTTCCTGAAGAAAAAAAAACTGAAAGTTTTGTTTAGCTTTCCCCTGTATCATAAAAGTAACAACTTTGTTTTATTATCAAGTCTTTTGTGGTAAGTATCTTATAACATACACTTAATGATAGTGAAGATAGAAATGTATCTTCATTAAATTTAAATGCAAAAATGAATTTCATATAAAAAATTATGACAACAAATAGTCAAATTAAGGAAGTTGCACTGTTCCAACTAACTGATATAATTAGACAGAAATCCAGTAGCTAGCCTAGACAGTTAGTGGGTAACAGTATAGAATAAACATAAATCATCTATGTGAGAATAACCTTATCTCTCTATCTTAAATTAATTAATTTTGATTTGTAAATATTGGTCAAAATCATATTGATGATACAGGAAAATGGATAGAAAATGTCAATTGGTATAGAATATGGTGCTTAAATAAAAAAGACACAATAAGTGTTGATCCCCCCTCCTAATTCCTAACCCCTATTCCAACCTCCCACCCTCACCTGCTTACTGCTCACTCTCTCTC